>NC_081556.1:153994558-154137058 GCF_963082655.1 Stomoxys calcitrans | reverse complement strand
AAAGAAAGAGCAAGAGGGAATCATACTGTTGGTTAAGCTTAAGCAATTAATTACACCATGTAAACTTTTCTACATAATAATTAAGAAATTAATATGAAAGAAACAAAAAAGAGGTGTTGTCACTTGACTTGGCTGAATGGGGAATAGTAATGCCAAACAGCATTATGTTGCTGTTCATATGGTGTTGACGGGGTTCCACCAATGACATATGGGTGTAATAAGGAAATGAAAAAAAAAACACTGCAGGGCAGCACGAACTACTTGTTAGACTTCAAAAGAATGGTAACTAACTATAAATACTCTTTGATTTATTTCATTTCTCATTTAATAGGGTTGGAAACTGATATCACGATTTTTGCGTTAGAACAAAATACACTTTAGGATTGGTAAAAAATTTAAACAAGTTGATATTTTAAATCGTAATACAGATCGTCAGAATAATTTTAAGTTAAATGTGGAAAAATTGAATATACCAAAAAATAATGCCATAACCCACATTCTAACTTTAACTAACCAATTACGAATAAAAATTTAAATACGGCAAGGCCAAAGCTTAGCTATTCCTCCGCCTTTAAACGAAAAATGGGCATAACTCTAACTGGAGTTAGAGGAGCAGTGTGTTACTTAGGTTTTTGTTGGCCTTTAGTAAAGGAATCAAATCTTGTTACTCAAAGAAGACAAAGTGTTGCAGTTTGTTTTAAGAAATTCCTTCCTGACAAATTTCGAGAGAATCGGGTAATAAATGACCATTTTATTGCATTATTACAGCAAATCGGACGAACATATATATGGGAGCTATATCCAAATCTGAACCGATTTGTATGAAGTTTACCTTTAATGTCGGGAGTTAAAGGAAAATCCTTCCTGCCAAATTTCGTTAATAAATGACCATTTTATTGGAGTATTACTGCAAATCGGACGAACAAATATATGAGAGCTATATGCAAATCTGAACCGATTTTTTCCAATTTCAATAGGCTTCGTCTCTAGGCCGAAAAACATGCCCGTACCAAATTTGAAGACGATCGGATGAAAATTGCGATCTGTAGTTTGTACACAAATTAACATGGACAGAGGGACAGACAGAAACGCAGACAGACAGACAAACAGATAGACAGACAAATAGACAGACAGACGGACATAGCTCAATCGAATCCGAAAGTAATCCTGAGTCAAGTAAGAGCGCTAATTTCGGCCGGGCCGAATCTTATATAACCTCCACCATGGATACCATTAGTCGAGTTCTATCTGCAGTATCTCCTCTTTGGCAAACAAAGAATATTGAATAAGAACTGTTATGCTATTGGAGCTATATCAAGTTATAGTCCGATTCGGGCCATAAATGAATGCTGAACATTGTTGAAGTCATTTTGTGTAATATTTCAGTTCATTCGGATAAGAATTGCGCCTTGTAGGAGCTCAAGAAGCAAAATCGGCTGTATCAAGCTATTGATCGATTCAGACCATATTAGACATGTATGTTGAAGGTCATGAAAGAAGCCGTTGTACAAAATTTCAGCCAAATCGGATGACAATTACGCCCTCTAGAGGCTCAACAAGTCAAGATCCCAGATCGGTTTATATGGCAGCTATATCATGTTATGAACCGATTTGCGTCATACTTAGAACAGTTATTGAAGGTCATAATTAAAAACCTCATGCAAAATTTCAGACAAATCGGATGCGAATTGCGCGCTCTATTGAATCAAGAAGTCAAGATCCCAGATCGGTTTATATGGCAGGTATATCAGGTTATGTACCGATTTGAACCATACTTAGCACAGATATTGGAAGTCATAACAAAACACATCACGCAAAATTTCAGTCAAATCGGACGAGAATTGCGCCCTCTAGAGGCTCAAGAAGTCAAAATCCAAGATCGGTTTATATGGCAGCTATATCAAAACATGGAACGATTTGAATCTTACTTAGCACAGTTGTTTGAATAGACACCAAAACACTACGTGCAAAATTTCCGTCAAATCGGAGGAGAATTGCGCTCAAGTGTTTTGTCTGTTCGCTCAAGAAGTGTTTTGTGTTTTGTCTGTTCGCTCAAGAAGTCAAGACCCAAGATCGGTTTATATGACAGATATATCAGGTTATGTACCGATTTAAACCATACTTGGCACAGTTGTTGCATATCATAACAAAACACGTCGTGCAAAATTTCATTCCAATCGGATAAGACTTGCGCCCTCTAGAGGCTCAAGAAGTCAAGACCCAAGATCGTTTTATACGGCAACTATATCAAAACATGGACCGATATGGCCCATTTACATTTCCAACCGACTAATAAGAAGTGTTTGTGCAAAATTTCAAGTGGCTAGATTTACTCCTTTGACAGTTAGCGTGTTGTCGACAGACGGACGGACGGACATGGCTAGATCGACTTATATTTATATGACGATCAAGAATATATATTGTACTTTATGGGGTCTCAGACGAATATTTCGAGTGTGTTACAAACAGAATGACGAAATTAGTATACCCCCATTCTATGGTGGAGGGTATAAAAAATAAAATAAATTATCAATAAAAACAATGTAGACAAGTATGTAGACAATTTGGTGACAATGTCACATACATAGTAGACAAAAGTGTTGACTGGGGGACACTTAACCCAAGACTTCCTGCAGGGATAGTAGTTATGCTTTCATTTATAATTTGTTTTACCCTCCACCATGGGATGGGATTAAGTCATTCCGTTTGTAACACCTTCTAATATGCCAAATTAGCGTTTATTTCTGCACACATGCAATTGTTTAAAATTTTCGTTAATATTGGGTTGCCCAAAAAGTAATTGCGGATTTTTTAAAAGAAAGTAAATGCATTTTTAATAAAACTTAGAATGAACTTTAATCAAATATACTTTTTTTACACCTTTTTTCTAAAGCAAGCTAAAAGTAACAGATGATAACTGACAGAAGAAAGAATGCAATTACAGAGTCACAAGCTGTGAAAAAATTTGTCAACGCCGACTATATGTAGTATTCAATTGTGAAGAAGCCGCATCATTCATTTTGCACAAATCAATTCGTCATAAGAAAAGAAGCGTATACCACTGCATGCGAGTTCAAAAATTTGTTCTTGTGATTAGATCTTCCAATTCGTAAAGATGAACAACTAATCAAGCAGTAGTTTTTTGTCTGCCTTGGTCATCCATCATAGTCAGAAATTATTGTTTTTACAAAATAACATAATATAATGGAGATGGAACGTAATTTTGTTCTATGTGCAACAAACAGTGTTTAATTTTCAATAGTTGATTTAATTTATGCTAAAATTGCAATGCAAGAGAACAATTGCCAACAAATTGGAGAATTTTTAAATGTTTATTGCACACAGTGGAAGAAAATCGAAAAAAACATGCCATTTGAGAACGGATAGAGATAACTCTTTGAAAGCTTGAAATAGTTAAAGCTGAGGTGTTATCAAGATTTCAATGTCCCTTGGTGATCCGGTCACCTTTTGCCAGGCCCCTAAATTTTGCCCAGCTGGGCATTTCGAAAAATTGTTGTTGCTGTTAACTGATTCACCTTTTTCTTGTTTACTTTCTATGAAAAATCAAATCCTTATGAACATTTTTGTGAAAGGCCTCTGTCACCAGGTTTATTTATAGCATAAACTGTTAACAATACTCCAACCCAATTATACTTTAAGCTTATTATTGAAGGTATATTTTTTTTATTGTACGACCGTGTGTATTGTCATCAATTAAATGCAAAAAGTCTTTTTATTGGCGACGTCAATTAAAAGCGTTTAATGGTAGTTGTTAATTAAGCCCACTCACTCACACCTATAAAGAAATAATGAAGGAAAAAAAAAACAAAACACACTTGCTTTGCATTAAGCGCTACAAATATTAATTAAAAAATCGCAAAACATTTCATAAACAACAATTGTATGTAAAATAAAAATTTTGAAGGAAACCTAAAAAAAACGAAAAAAACAACAGCCAACTCAAATCATAATAAACAAATGGTTTTAATGTCTGTTAATAAGCCATAATTTTTTGTTGTTGTTGTTTTTTTTCTGCACTTCGGAACTACTAAAATTTTCATTCACAGCCCCATGGAAGCGGGGCAGCAGAAAAATAACAACTAAAATTTCAATTTCTTTAAAAGTTTATGCTATGCGAACTGCCTGCCTGCCACAAAGGCTTAATGCATTTTTGATTTTTATTTAACAGCAGCGCTTGTTTGATTGGACCATAGTTTTGTGTGTTTTTCAGAATTGTTATGGCTGGCGATAATCATTTTCAATTTGGCCAATAGAGACCACAAAGAAGAAATAACTGCAAAACTTAAGAGACGTTAAAAAACGACTACAATACAAATTGCACTGAAGTGGCAATGCGGTTAAGAGCCTTCGTCATTGGGCTACGTGCCCACGTAGGCCGTAGTGTTATGGCATGGCATAAAAATAAGAAAAATCTCCAGCAATCTATCAAATGATTGTTAAAAAAAAATCATAAAAAATCAGCAAACGCTGATTTCGATTTAAGACAGCGCAAATGCATTTACAATGAACTTTATGATGATCGTTGATGTGAACAAAGACGCTCTGCTGGCAGCAAAGTTTTGAAATACCATTTAGTTGTCTAGCAATTCAACAGCTGTGTTTATTCTAAAGATGAAAGGAATCTCTGCTTGCCTTCGGTGATATCTCATGTTTTCTTAAAGGACGTCTTATTACGACAGATGCAGGCAAAAAAGCCAGTAGCAAAAAAAAAACCAACACAACATTAAGGAAATTGAATTTAAGCCTAAGGCGTTAGGCTTTTTTTCTTTGTTGCTTAAGGATTTCATCTAGGAATGTTGGGATTGTCATTCCTTCGGACAACGTCCACAGAAGGATACTAAGAAAAATCACCCTTTTTCTACACAGAAGAAGAAGAAAACTCATTTGCATAATGCCCTAAATACAACAATAAAAGATGCGGTCGAGCATAAATACCCAGGCCGTTGCTTATTAAACACAAGCAAAAGCTATTATCCTTTGTGTCCTTAGGCACCAATACATGGGCGAAAAAAAAAATAAAACAAAAAGAGTATAGCATTTTGTTTTGTGTCATTGTTGGACATTGCGCGGTGTCCGATAGATTTTTCAAGACACCGCAGCAACAACAACAATCACCTTAAAGGGACGTTATTAGTTCAGATGCTGCAAAGAAAAATGAAAAGCTTATGCAAATGAGGTGTTTGTTTGTCTCCTCCTGGCTGCTCCACATACACACAACCCTTTTCTTTTGTGCTGCCAGCCATCAACAGGAAAGATCTCACTGGACTATAAGACCAAACATATAAAGATCAGGTAAACATTCTTAAAGGGACAGGCAGACAGCAGAGCAAACCCACCCTTATTTCTTTAAAGAAACTGAAGATAGTCAACCAGCCAGCCAGCCATAGAACCCTTTTCTCTCATTTGTCTGTCTTATATTATCTTCAAATGTCCATTTCATTTTAAATTAATGCATCAACAACGGCTGTGTGGAAAAAAAAAACAAAACACCAAGGCGAAATATTCCAAACGGCTACCCATCCATCGTCCATCCTTCCATTCATTGAAGCGACCGCGTCATGCAATTTTAACTATCCTTTCACAACCTATGCATGTCTCTGCACAGATGGATAAGGGAATCACTTAAATGTGAAGTGAATAAAGTGCAACAAAAACAGATTTACTCTGCTGAGGCCAAAGGGATGGACGAAAGGATGGCCGGACGATGATGATGATGAAGACGGTGGCGGCAGACGAGTGTACGCAAGAAGGGGCAGTCGGGCAGGCAGAGAAATAGAGAGGAAGAGAAATCATAAAAATAACGAAATATTTAACGACACCACTAAAAGCAACAACAATAACAAGCACAGTGGGATGAAGGTGAAATAAAGACAGCCAGTGTAAATGTGCAAAAGTCATATGAGACGAATCCTGTGTGTTTATCACCCAACATGTATGGCATTTGTAAAGTTCTTTGCACGGTTTCTCTTTGTAGGACCTCCACCATGGACCCCATTTGTCAAGTTCCTCGGCCGATATCTCTTTTTATGCAAACAAAGGATAATGGATAAAAATTGCTATAGTAGTTGAGCTATACCAAGTTATGAACTGATTAAGGCCATACTTGTTATGGCTGTTAGCGACCAAAGTGGAATTCAGGCCTATGGTGGCTAAAGAAATAAAATCGGAAGTTCAATGGGAGCTTTATCGGGTTGTGAACCGATTAAAACCATAATTGGTAGAGTTGTTGGAAGTCAAAGCAAACTATTGGGTTGCCCAAAAAGTAATTGCGGATTTTTTAAAATAAAGTAAATGCATTTTTAATAAAACTTAGAATGAACTTTTATCAAATATACTTTTTTTACACTTTTTTTCTAAAGCAAGCTAAAAGTTACAGCTGATAACTGACAGAAGAAAGAATGCACTTACAGAGTCACAAGCTGTGAAAAAATTTGTCATCGCCGACTATATGAAAAATCCGCAATTACTTTTTGGGCAACCCAATACTTCATGCAATATTTCAAATTGGTTAATAATTGCGCCCTCTAGTGGCTCAAGAAGTGAAGATCCGAGATCTGTTTATATGGGAGTAATGTGAGGTAATGAACCGTTCTAGGCCATTGTTGAATGTTAAACCAAAACACTTCATGTTAAAATTTCAGCCAAATTTGATAATAATAGCGCCCTCTAGCGGCTCATGAATTCAAGTTTTAAAAACGGTTTTCATGGGAGCTACATGAGGTTATGCACCGATTTTAACCGTACTTGACACAGTTGTTGGAAGGAAAAAAATACATGGTGCAAAATTTCTGCCAAATCAGGTGAGAATTGCGCCCTCTAGAGGCTCAAGAAGTCTAGATCCAGGATCGGTTTATATGGCAGTTATATCAAAACTTGAACCCATATAGCCTATGGGATTGTAAATAGACTCACAAAATTAGACGTATTCGTGCAGATAATAATGGCGCCTTCTAGCGGCTCATGAAGTCATGATCTGAAAACGGTTTTCATGGGAGCTACATGAGGTTATGAACCGATTTTAACCATACTTGACACAGTTGTTGGAAGGAAAAAAATACATGGTGCAAAATTTCTGCCAAATCAGATGAGAATTGCGCCGTCTAGAGGCTCAAGAAGTCAAGATTCAGGATCGGTTTATATGGCAGTTCTATCAAAACTTGAAACCATATAGCCTATGGGATTGTAAATAGACTCACAAAATTAAATGTATTCGTGCAGATAATAATGGCGCCCTCTAGCGACTCATGAAGTCAAGATCTGAAAACGGTTTTCATGGGAGCTACATAAGGTTATGCACCGATTTTAACCATACTTGGCACAATTGGTGGAAGGAAAAAAATGCATGGTGCCAAATTTCTGCCAAATCAGGTGAGAATTGCGCCCTCCAGGGGCTCAAGAAGTCAAGATCCAGGATCGGTTTATATAACAGTTATAAGAAAACTTCAACCGATATAGCCTATGAGATTGTAAAAGACTCACAAAATTGGACGTATTCGTGCAAAATTTCAAGCACCCAGCTATATTCTTGCGAAGATTAGAGTGCTTTCGACAGACGGACGGACAGGGCAAAATCGTCTTAGAATGTCAAGACGATCAAGAATATATATACTTTGTTGGGCCTCAGATCAATATATCAATGTGTTAAAAGCAGAATGACGAATTTAGTATGCCCCGTATCCTATAGTGCAGGGTATAAAAATGGAAGACCACCGCAAGGAATCCCATGTAGTTTTTTTATATTTTTGGACAAGAATTGTGTCTTGTGGGTGCTCAAGAAGTCAGGTTGAGAGATCGATTTTTATAGAAACTACCCAGGTTATGAACCAATTCAAACTTAACTTAGTATAGCTGCTAAAAGTCACAGGAGAAACTATCTTGCAAAATTTTAACCCAAACAGATATAAATTGCGCCCTCTAGAGACTCAAGAAGTAAAATCGGTTTATATGGCAGCTATAAGAAGTTATGAACCGATGCCAAACATATTTGACATTGGTGCTGGAGGAAATTGGGCAAGTCTTCTTGGAAAATTTCGGAAAAAAATTGATAATATTTTCGTCTTTAAGATGCTCAAGAGTCAAGTCGCGAGATTGATTTATATGGAAGCTATATCTAAACATGGCTCCATCTAAGCCATTTACAATACGGCCTACATCAAAAGGAAGTGTTTTTGAAAAAATTGTGAAGCTAGGTTTACTTGTTCGAAAGTTAACTTCCTTTCGTTAGAAGGTCGGATAGCCAGAGAAAACAGACAGACGGAGTAAGGGACAGTAACACAGAGAGATGGACGGACGGATAGGCAGAGAGACAGACACACAAACAGACAGAGCAACAGATATAGAGACAGATCAACAGAAAAACAGATAGACAGGTAGACATACAAACAGACAGAAAGATAGACAGACCGAAAAACAGATAGACGGACGGAAATGGCTAGAGTGTAATCTAGCCGCTAGACTGTCTTGAAATGTCATGACGACTTGGGATATTTATACATTATGGAGTTTTACATCAATATTCTTTTTTTCTTTGGAGAAGGAGTAGAAATTTTGATATCCAACTTTAGTGTCTAACCTCTGAGGTACCACAGTTAGAACTCCCAGATAGAAATGTAGACTGAGCAGAATAGTGTAGGACTCAAAGGAAAGATGTTTGGAGGAGAGTAATAATCCGTTAATCAATTGGAGACCACCGTAGAGCAGAATTTAGCATGTCCTCCTAGGACGCTGAACGCCTTGGTTCGAATCCTTGCGAGACCATCAGAAGAACAAATTTTCAGCGGTGGTTTTCCCCTCCTAATGCTGCCAACATTTTTGAGGTACTATGCCATGTAAAACTTCTCTCCAAAGAGGTGTCGCACTGTGGCACGCCGTTCGGACTAGGCTATAAAAAGGAGGCCCCTTACCATTGAGCTTAAACTTGAATCGGACTGGGCTCATTGATATGTGAGAAGTTTGTCCCTGTTCCTTAGTGGAATGTTCATGGGCAAAATTTGCAATTTGCAATCAATTTGAGGTCAAGTGTTGCGTGTCTACCCCGCTCAAAAACATTTCAAAAGGATATGTATCCAGAACAAGATATCCAATTCTAGGGTTCGAAAAGAGTGAGCTCGATTAGAATCCCGGGCTCAAGCCATAGGGGTAACAAGGTTTCCCGGACACTATAGTATTGCGGGAAATTGCGAGCGAGTCCAAGGGGCTTCTTGACTGGGAGCGAACCAGTAGACGACCTTGCATGTCTTCCACTTCTCCAAATACTAAACATGGTAGAGGGGTTAGCCAGTGCGCAAGCGTAGCGGTAGTCTGTTCATGGTTGCCGACCAGCTGGGAAAACCTGGTCTATCTTTGAGCGGAAGAAGATTCCTAATGGATTCAGGAATTGACCCAAGTTGGTTATCTCGGGTGTACAAAATTGTATACTGCTTGCGGGGGTTATAGACCAATAGTTCAAATTTCATTACATGGGACATGGGCAACTTTTTTATACCCACCACCGTAGGATGACATTCATTTAGTCGTTCCGTTTGCAACACTTCGAAATATCAATTTCCGACCCCATAAGGTATATATATTTCGGATCGTGGTAAAATTCCAAGACGATTTAACGATGTCCGTGTGTCTGTACGTTCGTCTGTTGTAATCACTTGAGAAATTGAGATATTGACCTGAAATTTGGCACAGATACGTCTTTTTGATGCACGCAGGTTAAGTTCCTGAACGGGCCAAATCGGACCATATTTGGATATAGCTGCCATATAGAACGATCTCCCGATAAAGGTTCTGGATACCATAAAAGCTTTATTTATTACCCGATTTCTCTAAAATTTAGAACAATGAGTTATTTTAAGCCTCCCGATATCTGACCCAAATATGGTTCAGATCGGACTATACTTAGATATAGCTGCCATATAGACCGATCTCCCGATAAAGGGTCTGAAGGCTCCCGATAAGGGGTCTGAAGCCCATAAAAGCTTTATTTATTGCCCAATTTCGCTGAAATTTGGAACAGTGAGTAGTTTAAGGCTTCCCGACATCTGGCCCAAATATGGTTCAGATCGGACTATACTTAGATATAGCTGCCATATAGACCGATCTCCCGATAAAGGGTCTGAAGGCCATAAAAGCTTTATTCATTAACCGATTTCGCTGAAAATTCCAACAGAGAGTTATTTTTAGCCTCTCGACATCTGACCTAAATATGGGTTCGATCGGTTCAGATTTAGATATAGCTGTCATATAGATATGACACGATAAGGCTGCCATATAGACCGATCTCCCGATAAATTGTCTGAAGGCCATAAAAGCTTTATTTTTTAACCGATTTCATTGAAATTTAAAACAGAGAGGAGTTTGACGCCTCCCAATATAGGACCCTAATATTGTACAGATCGGACTTTATTTAGATATAGCTGCCATATAGACCGATCTCCCGATAAAGGGTCTGAAGCCCATAAAAGCTTTATTTATTGCCCAATTTCGCTGAAATTTGGAACGGTGAGCAGTTTAAGGCTTCCCGACATCTGGCCCAAATATGGTATAGGTCGGACTATATTCCAATATAGCTGCCATATAGACCTATCTCCCGATATAGGGTCTGAAGGCCATAAAGGCTTTATTTTTTATCCGATTTCGCTGAAATTTGGAATAGTGCGCAGTTTTAAGCCTTTCAACATCCGGCCCAAATATGGTACAGGTCGGACTATATTTAGATATAGCTGCCATATAGACCGATCTCCCGATAAAGGGTCTGGAGCCCATAAAAGCTTTATTTATTACCCGATTTCGCTAAAATTTAAAACAGTGGGTTATTTTTAGCCTCCCGACATCTGACCTAAATATGGGTTCGATCGGTTCAGATTTAGATATAGCTGTCATATAGATATGACACGATAAGGCTGCCATATAGACCGATCTCCCGATAAATTGTCTGAAGGCCATAAAAGCTTTATTTATAAACCGATTTCGCTGAAATTTGGAATAGTTCGCAGTTTTAAGCCTCTCAACATCCGGCCCAAATATGTTACAAGTCGGACTATATTCCGATATAGCTGCCATAGAGACCGATCCCCCGATAAGGGGTCTGAAGGCCATAAAAGCTTTATTTTTTAACCGATTTCATTGCAAATTTAAAACAGAGAGGAGTTTGACGCCTCCCAATATAGGACCCTAATATTGTACAGATCGGACTTTATTTAGATATAGCTGCCATATAGACTGATCTGCCGATAAAGGGTCTGAAGCCCATAAAAGCTCTATTTATTAACCGATTTCGTTGAAATTTGAGACAGAGGGTAGTTTTAGGTCTCCCGACGTCCCTCATAAATATGGTTTGTATCGGACAATATTTAGATATAGCTTCCATACAGAGCGATCTGCCGATAAAAGGTCTAAAGCCCATAAACGATTTATTTTTTATCCGATTTCGTCCATTAGTAGCTTCTTCCTATCTCCTTTAAGGTCGCTTTCATTTTATTTAAATTCACCAATTTTCAATATACTGAAGATACTACTACCTGCCCCACTGTGCAATGTCAGTTAAACTTTTTTTATCATTTACCGTCAAGGCCTTTCATTTATACTCATGTTGATCATAATAAGGCAAATGGTTAATGTGTGTGTGCGCAAGTCTCCTCGCTTCTTTCTTTATAGGCCTCTACATGTGTTGAACCATTTACCAACACAAAGCAGCAAAACGAAATGATATACAGTAAAACACAACGGAAAAAATACTGTCCATATTGGTGTTAGTAGTAGTAGTAGTGATGTAATGGTGGTGGTGTTGGCTGTGATAGTGATGACGCTGGCCGGTTCATTTGTATCTGAATTTCATTCATTTGTCCAAGATTACAGAGCAATGATGAAACCTAAAACAAAAGACCAACGAACAACAATAACCCAAAAACGAAAACACGCACACACACAGATCTATAAAAATGTGTTCCAAAAGGATCATGTGCGTGTCCTGCCAACATAAGGGCAGTTGTTATGTTGACAACAACAATAAAAAGCAACAAAATCGAGGCAAAAAGGCGATAACACAAAGTGTGAGAAAATCATGATGTTGTCGTCGTCGTCGTCGTCGTGGACGTTGTGCCTTTTGGGATGGCACTAAGAAATGCCAAGGAATCCTTTTTAACGGACATCTCGGAAATGTACAACAGACGATGGTGATGATGATGATGAGGATTTTCAAGGGCTTAGTCGATTCAAGTGCATGACAGTCAGCCAGTCAGGTTAAGCATTGGAAACTCTTAGTAATTATATTTGATTAACCCAAAACGTCATAAACCTTAAAAAACGATTGGAATGGAAGAAAAAGGTGTTTTATTTCTTGCATGATCTTTTTCTTATAGTCTCGACTCCTTTTTTGATAATGTGTGATATGTGTGTTGTAGGTAGAGTAGAGATGGCAGAGACACATCAGGTGTTCTGGCCCTATAGGATTTTTCTTTTTTGTTTTGTTTTTAATTTTTATTTTCTGAGTCGTCATCATTATAGCCACCATATCACCCTTATGAGTTTTTATGTTGTTGTCTTGATTTTGCTTTTGTCTGGGTTATTCAATTGTATTAATCCCAACATTGTCTATAAATTTAAATTATGTACATATTTATAACTTTGACATTAAAAAAAACACACACACACATACACATGGAAATAAAATGAGCTGAAAAAATTTATACGGAAAGTGAAATTTTTTGATTATTAATTTTTGTTTTTAAAGATGGGAATATTAAAATAGTAGTATATGAGTTATTCCATAGCAAATGAAAAGGATTTACCATCTAGAGAAGGCTCTATAACGAAAGGTTTTAAAAAAACCCCAAACTTATCGCCAGACCCAACTCAGAGATTTGGCTGCGCTTTCTTCAACTCTCTAAGATTTTTTTTAAGATTTGGGACATTTCGCCCTGAATGTGTATATCGAATTCGTGCAACTGTAGCCTATGTCCGCCTATAACGCTGAACGTCTGCGTTCAAATCCTGGCGATGACATTGGACAAAATTTAAAGCGGTGATGACGCCCCCTTAATGCTAGCGACATTTGCATGGTCATGTAAAAAATTCTCCCCTAAGATGTTTCACACTGCGGCACGCCATTCGGACTCGGCTTTAAAAAAGTCTCTTATCATTGAGTTTAAACTTTAATCGGAAAGTTTTCATTGAGTTGTGAGAAGTGTGCCCCTTCCTGGATAAATTGTTACTCGTCTCTCAAATACCTTTCTTTTGAGAGACACTTGCCCCTTAATGTAAATATACGCTCCGTGCTCTACATTCAAATATATTTTTTGTGAGCCCCATAATGATATGATCGGTAAATAAATTCTTCTGAGAGGGCCCCATGGACTTTGACCCGAAAATGAGCATCAATTTCCCGAAAATCAATCAATTTAAACATCAAATAGCTTTTATATAATAGGAGGGTGTTTTCGGGTGGGGCAGTTCCCCAAACACATGGCTCTTCAATTGAGTATCAAACTCGTTTTTTCGTTTGAGCTCTATATTGTCGCTATTGGCCTATATACTCATTTAACGGGTTCTGAACGGCCCCTAAGACACCCTGTGAGATCGATATCAAATTCGTGCTACACTCCCAAATCCATTTAATGTGAGCCCCATATTGCCATGGTAGGTATATATGAACTGTTTGAAGGGTGTTTTAGGGCTGGAGCGGCCGCCGGCACGTTGCCCTGAAAATAGATATCAAATTCGTTCTTTACTCCCAAATAGCGTTTATTTGAGCTCCATATTGTCATAATCGGAAATGAAGTTCAGTTTAGGGGTGCTTTAGGGCGTACCCCCAAACACTTGGCTCCAAAATTGGACATCCAATTAGTTTTCTACTCTCAAATACCTTTCATTTGATTCCGACATTGTCGTAATGGGTCAATCCTCCTATTTGACTTATTTTTGGAAGGAAAAGCGCCAACTAGGCTTGAGCACAAATTTTAATGCCATATTCGTAATCTACACTTAAATATCTTCCATTTGAGTCCCATATAGAAATGGTAGGCTAATATGTCCATTTGGGGGTACTTGGGGGTGGAGCGACCTCTCATCACTTGGATATAATTTTTTATACCATATTTCTGTTTCCATACAGCCGTTTTTGATTCTACTAAACCAACAAAAAAAAAACCGAGTCCCATATAGTAATGATAGGTCATATGCCCATTTAAGGCGTTTTTGGGGGGCAGGGTGACCCCCTATACTTCGATCTGCTTTTGTATGCCAGATTCGTAATCTACTACCGAATACCTTTCATTTAAGGCCCATATTGACATGAACGTCCAATATGTCTGTTGGGGGGAGTTTTGGGGTTGGGGCTGCCCGATGGGCACTTAGACCCAAATTTTAATACCATATTCGTATTCTATTTTTTAAATCCTTTCATTTGATATCCATATTGTCCCGATCGGTTCACTTTTGATTTTGGGTGGTGTTTTTGGGTTACGGGGGAGGGTCCGCCCCCTTACGAAATCAACAAACTATAAAGCCTATATCTCCTTCCTGACTATATTCGCAATCTACTTGCGAATAGCTTTCATTTGAGTTCCATATTGTCATGATCGGGTTTTGGGGATGGGGTTGGGGATGGGGGTTGGGGCAGCCCCCCAGTTACTTGGACCCAATTTTTAATATGAAATTCATACTCCACTACTGAATACCTTTCATTTGAGTCCTATATTGTACCCATCGGCCCACTCTTATTTTTTGGTGGTACTTTAGAGGTAGGGGGAGGGTCCGTCCCCCTTCCGAAATCAAGAAATTATAAAGCCTATTTCTCCTTCCTGAACATATTCGCAATCTTCTTCCGAATAGCTTTCATTTGAACCCCACATTGGCATGATTGTCGAAAAAAAAACTATTTTAGGGGGTTTTGGGGTTGGGGCAGCCCCCCAGTTACTTGGACCCAATTTTTAATATGAAATTCGTACTCTACCCCTGAATACCTTTCATTTGAGTCCCATATTGTACCCATCGGTTCACTTTTATTTTTTGGTGGTACTTTAGAGGTAAGGGGGAGGGTCCGTCCCCCTTCCGAAATCAACAAATTATAAAGCCTATTTCTCCTTTCTGACCATATTCGCAATCTACTCCCGAATAGCTTTCATTTGAGTTCCATATTGTCATGATCGTCCAAAAAAACTATTTTAGGGGGTTTTGGGGTTGGGGCAGCCCCCCCAGTTACTTGGACCCAATTTTTGTACCCTCCACCATAAGATGGGGGCATACTAATTTCGTCATTATGTTTATAACTACTCGAAATATTTGTCTGAGACCCCATAAAGTATATATATTCTTGATCGTCGTGACATTTTATGTTGATCTAGCCGTGTCCTTCCGTCTGACCGTCCGTCCGACCCTATGTCTATCAAGAGCACGCTAACTTTCGCAGGAGTAAAGCTAGCCGCTTGACATCTTGCACAAATACTTCTCATTAATGTAGGTCGGTTGGAATTGTAAATGGACCATATCGGTCCATGTTTTGATATAGCTGCCATATAAACCGATATCCAACAACTGTGCTGAGGATGGTTCAAATCGGTCCATAACCTGATATAGTTGCCATATGAACCAATTTGTGGCCTTGACTTCTTGAGCCACTAGAGGACGCAATTATTATCCAATTTGGCTGAAATTCGGCATGAGGTGATTTATTATGACTTCCAACAACTGTGCTGAGAATGGTTCAAATCGGTCCATAACCTGATATGGCTGCCATATAAACCGATCTGGGGTCTTGACTTCTTGAGCCGCGAGAGGGCACAACTCTTATCCGATTTGGCTGAAATTTTGCATGAGGTGTTTTATTAAGACTTCCAACAACTGTGCTGAGTATGGTACAAATCGGTCCATAACCTGATATAGCTGCCATTTAAACCGATCGGAGGTCTTGACTTCTTGAGCCACTAGAGGGCGCAATTATTATCCGATATTATCAAAAATTGCGATATTAAGCTGAAATTTGGCACAGATACGTCTTTTTGAAGCACGCTGGTTAAGTTATTGAACGGGCCAATTGGGACCGTATTTGGATGTAGCTGCTATATAGACCGATTTTCCGATAAAGGGTCTAATGCCCATAAAAACTTTTTTTTCATCCGATTATGCTGAAATTTGAAGCAGTGAGTAGTTTAAGGCCGACAACTGACCTAAATATGGTTCAGATCGGACTATATTTTGATATAGCTACCATATAGACCGATCTGCCGATAAAGGGTCTGAAGAACATAAAAGCTTTATTTATTACCCGATTTCGCTGAATTTTAAAACAGTGGGTTATTTTAAGCCTCCCGATATCTGAACAAAATATGGTTCAGATCGGACTATATTTAGATATAGCTGGTCTATATGGTATATAGACCGATCTCCCCATAAAGGGTCTGAAGGCCATAAAAGCTTTATTTATTATCCGATTTTGCTGACTATTAGACCACTCAATGTCCGTGCTGAATATGGGTGCTTAAGTTATCTAATTTTCACCGGATTGTGACAAAATGGGATTTACATATATATCCGAGGTGGTGGATATCCAAAGTTTGGCCTGACCAAACTTAATGCCTTTTTACTTGTTTTGGATTAGGGGGAGAGAGTTCGCCCCGATATCCCCGGAATTAGTAGCTACTGTAGTATCACAATGGATTTATATTGTCTAAGTGAGTCTGCCACTCTAACATTACCGAAACCAAGGAGCATGGAAATATTTCTTTTTCTTTATTTTTTTTTTTATCCGGATTTCTAAAATTCTAAATGAAATCATTTCGCCTAAAATTTCATTTGACCACAAAATAAAATGATTTTATGACTCAATTCCGAAAAAAGCAATTTAAACCATTATTATTAACCCACAACAGCAATTTGCGGATGTGTGAGCGATTTATTGCTTAAGGAATTCCCCAAAAAGAAACTTATTCATTGTAACATATACCAAGGAGATACCCATATGCCGGGCAATAAAATCAATAAAAAAAAAACGAAAATAATATATACGCTCAGACGCATATTTTAATTTATAAAATTTATATGCAAATTAATGGTATTGTTGCGAGTTTTCTTGGTAGTAGTGGAGTGTATGTGTATGAGTAAATTTGTTTTGTTTGGCTTTTTCATTGATTTTGTTGGCTTCGTGGTAATCAAACCAAAATGTTCAGGGTATGTGTTTTTATTTCTCAAAAAACTAACATTAAAAAATCAAAAAATTTTATATACATTAAAAAAAATGTCCAAGAGTCCCAGACTGTACGGAATTACGATAAGATGGGACACATGCACGCTTACAAACTCCCATCACAACACCTGCAACCTGCAGCCGCTTACATGTATCTGTATGGCTATGCATGCGTAAACTTCTCTTAATGCGGTGTGGTAATGGCGGTTTTTAATGCTTTGAGATTTGAAATGCTGCAGCCGAATGCTGTAAACTGAAACAGTTAGTATAAATGACTTAAACCTACACACACACACACACACACACACACACACACATAAAACCCCTCAACATGGATGGCTACAAATTTTCGGGTGTGGGCCATAAATTTCTCATACATATCGCATTAATTAGCATCAATAAGAGAGAGACTAACACACACACACACTTTCTGGGGCCTACCAACAAAATGTATTTAAAAAACACAAATTCCCTCCACTCTCGCCTTACCTAAATGTTTGTCCAATATCATTTGCTTAAACATTAACTCTGGGCCTTAAGAAACATATATGCCCAATTGCCTTGCCATGCCTGCCTGTTGTCTGTCTTTGGCATATCTTCAAGATGCGGGAGATTGAAAAGAAGTTTTGATTAAGCAAAACATTTAACCAAAAATGTCTTGTTTCCACTGTTGGTGGAGAGGGGAAAACAATACTTCAACCGTAGGTTTTTCATTTCACACAAAATTAAAGCTACATAAAACAAATTAAAACAAATTTATTCATTCATGTCCAATGAATGCATTTCAAAACTCCACCATGTTGCATTGGTGCCTACTCGTACAAGTTTGTCCTTTTGGGCCAACTTTTTCAGAGATTGACAAACCTGCGATGGCTATCAGTTTGAAATTTACATAGGAGCAGAAAATTACCAACTTGTGAATAATTATTCAATGAAGTTTTGTCACTTCAAATTGTATGGTAGCAACAAAGAATGTCTTAAAGACAATTAAATTTAACAATTAAAAGCTTGCTAAGTTAGACCGAGCCTATTTCAGACAATTCGAGTAATAATTGCGCCCTCTAGAGGTCAAACTGGGAAGTCGGTTTACATGGCAGCTATATCAGGTTATATACCGATTTTGACCATACTTGTAAAAGTTGTTGGAAGTCATACCAAAACAAGATATGCAAAATTTCAACGATATTGAATAAGAATAGCGCCCTCTAGAAGAATAGCGCCCTCTAGAAGAATAGCGCCCTCTAGAAGAATAGCGCCCTCTAGAAGAATAGCGCCCTCGGGAAATCGGTTTATATGCCAGTTATAACAGGATATGGATTGATTTAGACCCTATTTGACACAGTTGTTGGAAGTCAAAACAAAACACTTCACGTCTAATCGGGAGATCGGTTTATATGGCGGTTATATCAGTTTATGGACTGAGATAGAATATACTTGGCACAGTTTTTGGGAGTCATACCAGAACACTTCATGCAAAATTGCAGCCAAATTGGATAAGAAGTGCGCACTCTAGAAGCTGAAGATGTTAAGATTCAAGATCGGTTTATAGGGCAGATATATCAAAGCATAGACCGATTTGGCCCATTTACAGTCCCAACCGATCTACACTAATAAAAAATTCCAGCGCCTAGCTTTACTCTTTCGAAAGTTAACGTGCCTTCGACAGACGGACGGACTATATCGACTTAAAATGTCACGTGACGATCAAGAATATATATTCTTTTTGGGGTCTTAGAGGCATATTTCGAGGTTTTACAACAGGAATGACGTAAATAGTATACCCCTCATCCTATAGCCGGAAGTCGATTCCACATACGCATGGTTCGGGTGAAAAATAAATTTTCTCGGTAATGCATGGGTCGGTCGACTGGCGAATCAATTACAAACGGCTGTGAGTTCCTGACAAGTCTTGTATTCCTGGTGAACATCCTAACGTCAGGGATAAGAAGATGAATATCCCTGGAACACATGCCATGAAAATAATGATAGAGCAATACAAAGCTACCCACGTTCCGACGAAGTTCAAGGGAGAGACAATAGAGACACCATCGCTCTCCGTTGAACCCGGTCAAGTAGCTACAAGGATGATTTTGGAGCTCCTGACCATATATGAGAGTTATATTCCATCCTCGGCCTGATGTGGGTAGTATAGATATTGAGAAGATCAAAAGAGGTGAAATATTTCTTGCACCGCTTCAGAAAACCCAAACACTTGAATGCTTCTTTCGACACTTCGCATTGTATGTTCATGCCCAGAACATCAAGAGCATCTGACTGCTCAATATCTATACCGTCGATAGATATCGACGATTGAAGTGGGTCAGTGAATCGCTTGTGAGACAAGAAACAGCACTGCGTCTTCTGTGCGTTAAAGTCTACTCTGTTCATTCTACCCCACTCGGAAATGGCCAACAAATTCTGGGAGATGCTCTCATCATCCTGTTCACAATTTCTTGAGGACTGGGCCTATGGTTGAATGAATATGAATGACATAGACTACTGTCATTGGCAAATGAGAAGACTGGATTCGAAGTCTGACCCAATAGATCGTCAATGAAAATAAGAAAAAGGGAAGGGGGAAAGGGGAAAGGACAGAGCCTTGTGGCACACCTGCGGTCAATGTATACTCATCTGATGAGAACCCACCTACAACAACTCGTATAGTGGATCGCTGAGAAAGCTCGATATAAATCGAACAAAGTTATTACCGACTCCAAAAGCCTCCATTTTCAACCGATTCGGCTGACATTTTATACATAGTGTTCTGTTATGACTTTTAACAACTGTGGCAAGTACTGTCGAAAACGGTCTATAAACCAATCTCCTGATTTGATTTCTTGTGTTTTCCCAAAACAGGAATCTGATATGCTATGAAAATGTAGAAAAACTAATTTTGTGTTTTCATAGAAAGAGAAGTGAGCTTCAGTTATAGCAGAAAGATCTTCAGCCAGGAGATCGGTCTATATGGAGGATATACCCAAAAATGGTCCGATCTAAACAATATTCGGCACGAATGTCAAAGAAAAAACCACTGGCCACTGTATCAAATTGCAGCGAAATCGAGCATTAAATGAGGTTTTATGGACCTGAAGCTTAAATCCAAGGATCGTTCTATATAAGAGCTACATTAAGATATAGTCCAATTTATACCATAGTCGGCATAAATGTCGGGGGTCGTTGCACAACTCAATGTGCCTTTTATGGAACCAAAACCTCAAATAGAGAGATCGGTATATATGGCAGCTATATCGAAATCTGGACCGATCTGAGCCAAATTTAAGAAGAATTTCGAAGGGCCTAACATAACTAATGTTCACAAATTTCAGCAACATCGGATAATAAATGGGGCTTTTATGGGATTAAGACCCTAAATCGGAGGATCGGTCTATATGGCAGCTATATGCAAATCTGTACCGATCTGAGCCAAATTGACGAAGGATGTTGAAGGGCCTAACACAACTCACTGTCCCAAATTTCGGCAAAATCGGATAATAAATGTGGCTTTTACGGGCCTTAGACCCTAAATCGTTGGATCGGTCTATATGGCAGCTATATCCAAATCTGGACCAATCTGAGCCAAATTGACAAAAGATGTCGAAGGGCCTAACACAACTCTCTATCCCAAATTTCAGCGAAATTGGATAATAAATGTGGCTTTTATGGGCCCAAGACCCTAAATCGGAGGATCGGTCTATATGGCAACTATATCCAAATCTGTACCGATCAGGGCCAAATTGACGAAGGATGTCGATGGGCCTAAGACAACTCACTGTCTCAAATTTCATCAAAACCGCATAATAAATGTGGCTTTTATGGCCCTAAGACCCTTAATCGATGGATCGGTCTATATGGGGACTATATCAAGATAAAGTCCGATATAGCCCATCTTCAAACTTAACCTGCTTATGGACAAAAAAAAGCATCTGTGCAAAATTTCAGCTCAATATCTCTATTTTTAAGGACTGTAGTGTGATTTCAACAGACAGACGGACGGACAGACGGACGGAAATATCTAGCCATGTCCGTCTTAGATTTTTATGCTGATCAAGAATATGCACTTTATAGGGTCAGAAATGGATATTTCGCTGTATTGCAAATGGAATGACAAAATTAATATACCCCCATCCTTCAGTGGTGGGTATAAAAATGTTGTATATCGCCATATGTTTATTGCCGACGGCAAACTTTATTTGCTAGGTTTGGTGACAAAACCACGAATATTTTGTAACTGCAGACCAAAGTATTTGGACAAAATCGACACCATGACTCCTGCACGGGCAATTCAATTACCAATTGAGCTACCAGGGAGCTGATATGAAAACAACCAACAAAATCCAAAGAAATATCGAGCTACTTAATATTTTCGAAAACAAGGTGAAGTTGCCATCTGAAATTTTGTATTTTTGCTTGGTTTTCAAAAAAATTAAAAATTTTTTGTGGTCTTAACCAAAGCATAAATTTTTGTTTCGATTGCCTGCATAGTTGTTGCTATGGTCAATTCAGCATTGTTATCGAAACTCTTTAGTTTTTCTGGTACTACCATTAAAATTTCCAATTTTTGGCTAGAGTTTAGGTGTGTAGTAATCAAAAAAAGTAATTTTGAAGTTGGTTCACAAGTAACTCCTAATGGTTACTTGGGATATGATTTTTTAACATCCCATGAACTAATTTTTGGATTAATGAATTTAATAACACAAACTCTGGCAACTAAATTGCCCCTCAAAAAGTTAGTTTTCGGTTGCGACTTCTATTTTAATTACCAACGGTTTCTTTACGAAAATCCCCGAAAAAAATACTTCCCTTACTAATTATACCCCAGCAAAGATAACAAAATTTTAAGATTTTTCCATCTTATAATTTCATTTTTAATTTCTAAGGGATCTCTGGCAAATCATGGACCCTGTCTGCTCTCTATACATTTCATCCGTTTTACCTTTACGTAACATTTCTACACTCACACACACACACCGTCCTTCAGAAATTTATAATTAATGACCAAAGCTTCATCGATAATCCTTTACATCTGGACATTCAGTTACTTTTTTCAGTTACAGCGCGCAAGCGGGGCAAGGCAATAGATTAGAAAATTAAAAACACACACACACGCACACACATAAGCACACACACAGAAGCCCAGCAATTGAAATGCCGCTGTTTGCTTTCCCACAAAGGCTGGCAGCGGTGGAGATTTTAGGGCGTTTTTGATGATGTAGCATACGCAGACGCTGAAGGGTTGCAATCAACTACCAAAAGGGTTAAATGGCCATCCTTAGGCTAGAGCAAGGATACTTTGTGGCCTTGCATACACATCCGATATTTGCTTTGGACATCAGTTTTAGGATCATTTTGCCGGGTATTGTCCATCCATCTATCCATCCATCCGCCGAAGAGGATCATTGAATATGCAAATTTTTTTCCGTATATAAATAAAAAGAAAAAGTTTTGTTTTTTGGGTGGTAAACTGATTGCGTTGGTCATAAATCTTCGTTTTGAGCCAGGCAACCTAACGCACAACAACATGTGTGTTAATGATGTGTGTATCCGTTGTGCTTCCATTTGTCTGTTTACTGTTTTTTTTTTTTGCCATAGACCTAGGTACTTTGTGTGCGTTCCCATATTGACCTCTTGGGTCAGTTTGGTAATGATGTTGATGGCAGCATATGGAAAAAAATGCTTAATTTGTAATTTTTTGCCTTTTTTTCTACTTGTCATTGACCAACAGCTGAATAATCATATTTTTAAGGGATTATTTTTCTTCTGAATAAAATTTTATATTTTTAAGTTTTGGACATTGGACTTTTAATTAAAAAAAAGTACTTTGGCAGTTAGTTGGTTCCCCTGTCATTTTCAATCAAATGTCTGCAATTATTTATTTAAATTTTTCTTTATGGGAAAATATGCCAAAATAAGACAATGTGGCATAATATGTAGGAATCGAGGTTATAGATGAGGAGTTATAGATGACACTTTTTGATGAATAAGGTGGGTTGAAAAAAAAAGCTCAAGAACAAATTTACATTCTTAAGATCTCACACGCAAGGCAAATGACTGTTTAATCTAATCCATCAAAAACTTAAATCAAATTATACAAATTTGACTTCAAAATAGCTTCTGGACACACCGAGGTTGCAGTACTTAGTGAACCTCTAAACATGGCAACTCAAAAAAAAAAAATTTAAATTCTCATGATCTTTTGAACAAAACAAGGATTTATTTTCCATTTCAAAGGCAATTCAGGCTTCAAATGAGTTTTTAGAGACACTGAAGTTGATAAACGCTGTAAACGTCTTAAATAAACAAACGTGTGTGCTGTATGCCCATGAACAGGCTCTAAACTTCTTACATATCAATGAGTGCAGTCCGATTCAAGTTTAGGCTCAATGGTAAGGGACCTCCTTTTTAAAGCCGAGTTCGAACGGAGTATCGCAGTGCGACACCTCTTTGAGGAAAAGTTTGTACATGACATAGTACCTCACAAATGGCGCCGGCATTAGAAGGGGATAACCACCACTGAAACATTTTTTCTGATATTTTCGCCATAATTCAAACCCAGGCTTTCAGCGTTATAGTGAAATTCTCTGGATTATTAAGGAAATATAGAACTAAAAAAACATCTTTGGAAATAAAAAAATAAGAGCCAAATAAAAAGGATGCTGGCCGAAAATATGGTTATTGTTAAATACAATCTTTGAGATCAGAATCACCTCGCGCTCTCTCTTCACCAGTAGAAACTGATATCTCGCACTCCCGATGTGTTCTTCCAGTTTTGTTGAGTACCAACATCAGACAATTTGAGCTCACTCTAGACCACCATATGTAAAATTTTTAACACAACGTTCAAAAATTGTAACTCACAGATGTTCACAAAGCAAAATTGGAATTTTGGTTTAAGTAAGAGTGGCAGACTCACTTAGACTGATTTAGGCCACTGTGATACCCCAGTAGCGATAGAGCAAGGTTCTAGTAGGAATCGAAACCAGGACTCCTGCACTGGTAATCCGCGTGGTCGCAACCCGGCTACCGGGGCGACCAATGAGTATTTGCTCCAATTTACGCATCGCACACTGACCCACATGAACGCAAAGAAAAAAGGACGAGCATAAGAAAGATCGGAAGTGTGAGCAAAATGACAGTCATAAGAGTGGAAAGAGATGGGCAGAAGGATGAACAGATAGTCGTACAGAAGGACAGACAGACAGAACGGACTGACAGACATACGGAGGTCAGACTAACAAACTGGCAAGCAGACAGACGGACATAGCAGAAAATAAGGTTTGTTTAAATACAACTTTGAGTATGAGAATATTTCGGGCTACCTGTCCTCCTGGAGAAACTCATACTTCACTGACCCGAGGTTTTTAGTCTCAAAGAATACAAAATTCAGACAATTTGCGCTCGCCCTAAAACTTCACATGCAAAATTTCAACCGCTTGACAATTTCGTTTAATTCGGAGGAAGGTCTTATCCGGTTGAAAGTTGTGGTTTTCATATGCTCGAAATTTTCGTTTAAATCGAAGCTAGGTCTTAATGTAAAGTAATTTGGAACCTTTTTAAGCTTACCCAATCTATATCCACGCATAGTATTTTCCCAAAATACCCCATTTTTGTTTAGAGGCAAAAAATGAAAAAAAGACATGGTTCAAGAAGTGTTTAGAGGACATGTCCCACAAACGCAAAATCATTGGAATAATTCTATAAAAATTTTAACAGATAAAGATATCTACCATAGCGAAGAGGTAACCATGTCCACCTATGACGCTGAACGCCTAGGTACGAATCCTAGCGAGACCATCAGAAAAAATGTTCAGCTGGCAACATTTGTGAGGTTCTATGCCATGTAAAACTTCTCTCCAAAGAGATGTCGCACTGCGGCACGCCGTTCGGACTCGGCTATAAAAAGGAGGCTTAAAATTGGAATTGGACTGCACTCATTGGGAAGTTTGCCCTGTCCATTGAAATCACGCTACAGTCTTTAAATATGGAGACATTGAGCTGAAACTCTACACAGACTCTTTTTTTGTTCATAAGCAGGTAAAGTTCGAAGTTGGGCTACATCGGACTATATCTTCATATAGCCCCCATATAGACGGATCCGCCGATTTAGAGTCTTAGGCCCATAAAAGCCACATTTATTATCCGATTTTGCTGAAATTTGGGACAGTGAGTTAAGTTAGGCCGTTCGACATATTTCTTCCATTTGGCCCAGATCGGTCCAGAATTGGATATAGCTGCCATATAGACCGATCTCTCGATTTAAGGTTTTGGACCCGTAAAAGGCGCATTTATTGTCCGATTTCATTGAAATTTGGGACAGTGAGTTGCATTAGGCACCTCGACACCTTCCTGCAATATGGCCTAGATCGGTCCAAATTTGGATATAGCTGCCATATAGACCGATCCTTCGATTTAGGGTCTTAGGCCCATAAAAGCCGCATTTATTTATCGATTTTGCTGAAATTTGGGACAGCGAGTTCTCTTAGGCCCTTCGACATCTTTCTTCAATTTGGTTCTGATCGGATAATATTTGGATATAGCTGCCATATAGACCGATCCCTCGATTTAAGGTTTTGGGCCCAAATAAAGAGCATTTATTGTGCGATGTCGCCGAGATTTGGGAAAGGGAGTTAAGTTAAGCCCCTTGACATACTTCTGCAATATGGCGCAGATCGGTCCAGATTTGGATATAGCTGCCATATAGACCGATCTCTCGTTTTAAGGTTTTGGACCCATAAAAGGCGCATTTATTGTTCGATTTTGTCAAAATTTGAGACAGTGAGTTGCATTAGGCCCTTCGACACCTTCCTGCAATATGGCCTAGATCGGTCCAGATTTGGATATAGCTGCCATATAGATTTAGGGTTTTTCGACCCATAAAAGGCGCATTTATTATCCGATTTTGCCAAAATTTGGGAGAATGAGTTGTGTTAGGCCCTTCGATAACCCTCTCCAATTTGGCCCAAATCGGTTCAGATTTAGATATATAGCTGCCATATAGACCTTTCTCTCGATTTAAGGTTTTGGGCCAATAAAAGGGGCATTTATTGTCTGATTTCGCCGAAATTTGGGACAGTGAGATGTGTTAGGCCCTTCAACATTCTTCTTCAACTTGGCTTAGATTGGTCCATATTTGGATATAGCTGCCATATAGACCGATCTCTCGATTTAAGGTTTTGGGCCCATAAAAGGCGCATTTATTGTCCGATTTCGCAGAAATTTGGGACAGTGAGTTAAGTTAGGCCTTTCGATAACCCTCTTCAATTTGGCCCAAATTGGTTCAGATTTGGATATAGCTGCCATATAGACCGATCTCTCGATTTAGGGTATTTGGGTCCATAAAAGGCGCATTTATTATCCGATGTAGCCGAAATTTGGGACAGTGGGTTGTGTTAGGCTCATCGACATCCATCTTCTAGTTGACTCATTGCTATTTAGCGGATTATGACGAATTTACATATATACCCGAGGTGGTGGGTATCCAATGTTCGGCTCGGCCGAATTTAACCCCATTTTATTTCTTTTTTTGTTTTTGTTAATTTTAGTTGACATCTTTACAATATTAAAGCCTTAGTTACCATTTGTCCACAAATTTGGACTTTGATGATCCATAACAACGCACCTAAAAGGTGTAGCACCCTTTCCAAACATTCATTTCATAGGCTGAACACTTATGTATCATATGACATTTAAATCATTCTATTTACCTATTCTGTTCAAAAGATATGATAATTGCAACGAAAAACTTAACCCGCGGTGGCTAAGTTGTTAGTGAACTCGGCTTTAGTAGATCCGATATCTAGCAGAGGCTTTCCGATATCTACCAGAGGCTTTAATCTTCAATCTTCAAGTCAATCTGGGCCTCCTGGTACATTAGATTAAAACTAACAGAAAAACAAGATTAAAAATGGTGGAATCACTTGGCTATAGTCTATAGGGGATAGGAAAGTAGAGTCCAGAAACTAAATGGTTCAAAATATTCTCAATTTCAACTAATTCTACGATGCTAAAAAATATATTTAAGCATTTTAAGGGTAAAATTTTACTAAATCACCTTTTAATTTGTTTCCAAAAAATAACGAAAGGATTTTTCTAGATTTTTACTGCAAAACCTTCAAACTTATAGCTAGAAAACTCTAAAATTAATTATCCTTTTTTCATATACACCAACTTCTTAAATAACCCAACTAAGTCGATAGATCTTCTTTATGCAAATTCATGTTGTCATATCAAATCGCCTAATTCACATAATATCTCTCTCAAGGTTTTGTCATTGCCCCCCCAGAACAGAAAAACTTTGTACTGTTGGGGGTCATCTCGCGTCTCGCATTATGTTCAACATGAACTATATATCATTTTGGACTAATTCCTTATTCAAAATATTTCCGGAGTAGGGGTTATTTTGCGTATTGGAGATGAGATTGATGCTATGGCGCTGCCGTCTAGCACGGGGTGATTTCAAGATAAGCTCATTTTTTTTTTGTCTATGGATGGATGTGACCAAGTATAATGAGCATTTTAAGGCAGTGGTTCATATTAAGTTTCAATATTTGCTTGTTTTGTGCTTTGTATGGCGGAGGGGATGACAGTCACAGTGATTATTGATTAAACAATTTAAAATTTTAAATCTTAACGAATGTTAATTAATACAGAATTGCGGAGCAGCCACGATGGTGGTGGCGATATAGAGGCGATATCTCAGTGTGTTTTGAAGCTCCAACAACAAAGATTTGCTGGTATAATGATTATGATGATGACGTTCAGGTTGATGCTGCGCGTTTGATAATTTTTTTTTTATTTTCCCTTCTCCTCCCACTAGCTATTGGACAGCCATACTTAAAAGGGGGGAAAAAATTAAAATGCTAAAAATTACAATAATAATAATCGGCAAGTAGTGGTAGCGGCAGATCATTCGTTTTGTCAAGAATATTAAATGGTTTGATTTTACATAGCAATTATGAATGAATGTTAATTAATGAAAATCATTCACCATTCCATTGTTTATTGAAGTGTCTGTTTGTAAGAACGACACATGTGATTCTCGGAGGCGCCTTCACATGTATAATAGTTACAATAGGAAATAGCTAGATTTTTATTGGAAATATTGATTAAAATATTATTACAAGCTATATTTTATAATATTTCGATTTTTCCAATCTAAGGATCTTGGGAATCTTGGAAAATATTCATATACCCTATAAATATGCTACAAAATTTATACAATTAACAAATCTAAGCTCCTCAAACTTTTTTGTTTGTTTTGTATTCCGACTTAAAAGTTAGATAGGCTGGCTTTGTTATGCATTATGATTTCCCTTAAACATGTTACCTAGTGCTGTATTACATGTTATCAAATTTTTTGAAAGTTTTCCAATGGTCATTAAAAATTTTATTTTTACGGCTCATTTGTTTTTAGCATGGGTTTTTTTTGTAGTATTCTCCAAAAAACTTTTACATTTTTGTGTTACATTTTTAATGCAAATAAGTTCACTGCGGTGGTCTTTATGTCATTTCGAATGGTTTATCTTTTCATCAAAATGTTTGTATTTGCTAATTTATAGGGGTTAAACATAATCGGACTCGATTTCTTATTCATTATGATGGACAAAATTTGCTTAATTGACTTTATTTATTAACACTTCTGTGCGAATATTTTAGAGCCATGCGTAAGATGCCTTATTAGCGGCGAAATTTTGCTATGTAAGAGTTCAAGTGGATTTTTGTTAGATATTTGATCAAATGGTGTACAAGAAATTGTGTTTATTGGGAGAAATTGGTTTTGGTCAATGACAGTTGAAAGTTTTAGCTGGAATGGACTTGCAATATTTATAATGCAAATTGTGTTATTTTTTAATTTTTAGGTAATTTTGTAAGTAACGAGGTTTGGTATGAAAGTAGGTTGTAGTGCAAAACTTACTCTATCTGAACCAATTTTGACGGACCTCGGCGAGAAAATAATTTCAAACTATAAAAACTATGGTTGATAAATGTCAACATTATGGCAAATTACCCAAAATCTGACAAAAGTATTGTTGCCCAAAAAGTAATTGCGGATTTTTTAAAAGAAAGTAAATGCATCGAAACTTAGAATGAACTTTAATCAAATATACTTTTTTACACTTTTTTTCTAAAGCAAGCTTAAAGTAACAGCTGATAACTGACAGAAGAAAGAATGCAATTACAGAGTCACAAGCTGTGAAAAAATTTGTCAACGCCGACTAAATGAAAAATCCGCAATTACTTTTTGGGCAACCCAATATATATGGCAGCTATATCCAATTCTGAACCGATTCCCAGCAAACTTTTCAGATAATGTAGTAGTCGTCGAGGAAAGCGTTGGCAAGATTGGTCAATAAATGCGCTTGCCGTGGCTCTTAAAGTGAAAATTAGGCGATATACATATATGACAGCTATATCTAAATCTGAACCGATTTCCATGAAATTCAACAGTAATAGAGTCATAAGAAAATCCATCCTGCAAAATTTCAACAAAATCGGATAACAAATGATCACTTTTTTTGCAATATTTCTCAAAATCGGACGAACATATATATATGAGAGCTATATCTAAATCTCAACCGATTGCGAGCAAACTCCTCAGATACTGTGGCAGTTGTCGAGGAAAGCGTTTTGTAAAATTTTGGCAAGATTGATCAATAAATGCGCTGACAGTGGCTCTAGGAGTGAAAATCGGGCGATATATATATATGAGAGCTATATCTAAATCTGAACCGATTTCCATGAAATTCACCAGTAATATCGATAGTCGTAAAAAAATCCTTCCTGCCACATTTTGAAAGAATCGGTTAACAAATGACCTTTTTATTGCATTATTACTATAAATCGGACAAACATATATATGGGAGCTATATCCAGATCTGAACCGATTTTTTCCAATTTCAATAGGCTTTGTCCCTAGGCCGAAAAACATGCCTGCACCAAGTTTGAAGACGATCGGATGAAAACTGCGACCTGTACTTTGTACACAAAATAACATGGACAGACAGACAGATGGGCATAGCTAAATCGAATCAGAAAGTGATTCTGAGTCGATCGCTATACTTATCACTGGGTATATCTCTCTCTTTTTTTGGGTGTTTCAAACTAATTCACTAAGTTATAATACCCTGTACCACAGTGGTGGTGTAGGGTATACCAAGTAAAAAGGCGTTAAGATCGTCCGGGCCGATCTTTATATACCCACCAATACAATTTTTGCCCATGAACATTCCACTAAGGAACAGGGGCAAACTTCTGACATATCAATGAGTACAGTCCGATTCAAGTTTTAAGCTCAATGATAAGGGGCCTCCTTTTTATAGCGGAGTCCGAACGGCATGCCGCAGTGCGACACCTCTTTGGAGAGAAGTTTTACATGGCATAGTACCTCACAAATGTTGCTAGCATTAGGAGGGGAAAACCACCGCTGAACATTTTTTCTGATGGTCTCGCCAGGATTCGAAACCAGGCGTTCAGCGTCACTTTTGGGGTAAGGGGAGGGTGCGCCCCCGTGCGATATTAACAAATTTTATTATATTCGTTCTCTACTGTCGAACATACCTTTTATTTGAGTCCCATATTGTCCAGATCTCTCCACTTTTATTATTGGTTGGTGCTTTCGAGGTAAAGGGGAGGGTACGCCCCCTTACGATATAAATAAATTTTATAGCCTTTTACTCTTTCCAGACCATATTCGTATTTTACTCTCTAATACCTTTCATGTGAGTCCCATATTGTCATTATCGTACAATATGCCTATTTGAAGGGGTTGTGGGGTCGGGGGCCCCCCCCCACCTACCCCCTTATTTTTATTCAATTTGTAATTTGAAGTTAGTACTCTACCCTCGAATACATTTCATTTGAGTCCCATATTGTCTCGATCGTTTCACTTTTAATTTTTTGGTGGTCCTTTTGGGGTAAGGGGGAGGGTCCACCCCCTTTCCGATATCACAAAAATTATATAACCTATTATTGATTCCAGACCAACCTAGGCATACTATGAAAATTTCAAGAATATGGGATCTTCCATTTTCGGGTCTATTCGGAACAAACAAACAAACACACTTTGAGTTTTGTATTCTAGATACATTAAAGTTCGTTTCTTAAGTCTTTTGTTTAGGCACGTTATTTGCATTCTCTACACCGCAGTATGGGGATCAACTAAATTCTGTGCTTCCTTTATATTGCATGATCATTCCACTATGTAACAAGGGAAAACTTCTCACATATGAATAAAAGCTGTGCGATTCAAATTTAAGCTCACTACTAGGCACCTCCTTTTTATAGCCGAGTCCGAACAGCGTGTCGCAGTGCGCCACCTCTTTGGGAGAATTTTTAACATGGCATAGCACCTCGCAAATGTTGCCAGCTTTAGGAGGTGATAATAACCACTGAAAAACTTTTTTCTGATGTTTTCGCGAGGATTGGTACACAGGCATTCAGTGCCATATAAAGTCGCTAAGGTCTAAAACAGGCGCTAAGGTCACCTATGTCAAATTTCAGTGAAATCGGGTAATAAAAGTGCCTTTTATGGACTCAAGACCCTCAAGCGGGTGATCGATCAATATTAGGGGGGTTCAATTGTCAAAATCGTAATCTCAGATGACTTCTAAGAATTTTTGCCCATGAAACTTAGGGTGTACTCTTCTTAAGCGATTGTCAAAATCGCTCTTTGAGATATCTACGATAAATTCAAAGACTTTTCTACGCACATGGTTTTTTGAACAAAAATGTTTGAATTTGTCTTACACTACGACATCCGACATCCAACTTGGGGAGCGTTTACAAATTAACCCACCTTAGTCCTTATGGCAGTTGTATGGCTTGATTTTCCCCTTATAGGAACTTAACTTGCGCATGAACAAAATATGGATCTGCGCGAAACTAAAACCCCATATCTCAATTTTTAAAGGCTGATCAACCGTCACTTTCCAATCTTTGTACGTGAATTTAAAAAAAAAAAATTACAAAATAACATCCAAGCAATATAAATTCGAAGTTTTCTAATAAAAGAACCGCATTTTAAGAAATTCCAAAGTGACAAAGTTCGTTCTACGAATAGAACATCTTTGGAATTAATGTAGAATAGCAATGAATACGCCAAGTTTAAACTACTCCATGGCATATAAGTTAGGAGAGTTATGAATGAATTTCTTTTATATTCGAGTTTTTGATTTTTGTTTATTATACCCTCCACCATAGGATGGGTGTATACCAATTTCGTCATTCTGTTTGTAACACCTCGAAATATTCTTGATCGTCATGTCATTTTAAGTCGATCTAGCCATGTCCGTCCGTCCGTCCATCTGTCTGTCGAAAGCACGCTAACTTTCAATGGAGTAAACCTAGCCGCTTGAAATTTTGCACAAATACTTTTTATTAGTGTAGGTCGGTTGGGATTGTAAATGGGCCAAATGCGTCCATGTTTTGATATAGCTGCCATATAAAGCGATCTTGAGTCTTGACTTCTTGAGCCTCTAGGGGGCGTAATTCTCGTCCGATTTGACTGAAAGTTTGGTCGCGGTGTTTTGGCATGTATTCCAACAATTGTGCAAAGTATGGATCAAATCGGTCCATGGTTTGATATAGCTGCCATATAAACCGATCTTGGGTCTTGACTTCTTGAATCTCTAGAGGGCACAATTCTCGTCCGATTTTATTGAAATTTTGCACGTAGTGTTTTGGTACCACTTCCAACAACTGTGCTAAGTATGATTTGAATCGGTTCATAATCTGGTATAGCTGTCATATAAACCGATATAGGGTCTTGACTTCTTCAGCCAATAGAGCACGCAATTTTCATCCGAATTGGCTGAAATTTTGCATGAAATGTTTTGTTATGACTTCCAATAACTGTGCGAAGTATGGCGCAAATCGGAACATAACCTGCCATATAGCTGCCATATGAACCGATCTGAGATCTTGATTTCTAAAGCCTCTAGAGGGCGCAATTGGCATCCGATTTGGCAGATAACTTGTACAACGGCTTCTCCAATGACCTTCAACATACGTGTCCAATATGGTCTGAATCGATCTATAGCTTGATACAGCTCCCATATAAACCGATCTCTCGATTTTGCTCCTTGAGCTCCTACAAGGCGCAATTCTTATCCGAATGAACTGAAATATTACACAATGACTTCTACAATGTTCAGCATGCATTTATGATCTGAATCGGACTATAACTTGATATAGTTCCAATAGCATAACAGTTCTTATTCAATATTCTTTGTTTGGCTAAAAAGAAATACCGCGCATAGAACTCGACAAATGCGATCCATGGTGGAGGGTATATAAGATTCGGCCCGGCGGAACTTAGCACGCTCTTACTTGTCATATTTGAGTTGGTGCTTCACAAAGGGGTTTTGCAATACTCTTGCGGTTTTGCTGTTATAGTTTCTATGGTCAATTTAAAATCCATTTTGTAAACCGATTTAAAAAAAGTTGAGAATATTTAATCTGCCCAACAATAAAAAAGTGAAAATAATTCAAAGAAATGGATTTAGAAAAAATGTTGAGTAAGGTGACAATGCTATGTTAAAATCACAACATTTGGTGCAGTTTTGGTGTACACCCATATCCATAAAATCCACATTATTTCTATATCTTGAAGGCAAACATTTTGCTTTGATGCTATGAACTGTAAACCCGACATACAGGAGTTTAGAGAGCAACACTACTGTACTGATGAGTAGCCTTCACGCTATGAAACGTCTACCGAGTGCTAATGGTCTGGCAATATCTTTTCAGCGAGCAATAACAGATCCTTCATTTCTTGAGATATTCATTCTCTTGCTCAAATCAACTCGACTCTCTTCTTTTTGGGAGAAAAAGTAACGTAAATAACTATTGTTGTTTTTCAAATTGAGATACCAGCTTCTGAGATGTCTTTCCAACCACTATGTCTTTCCAACCAGGTGGGGAATATCTTATCTCACCTTCCTTAGCGCAAGCATTCAAATCTAAAATTTGTTCAGCTTTCAGCAACCTCAAGAGTTTTTTTTTTCATGATTGTAACTCAGTTTTGGCTTCCGAAAAATAGCGTTACCAATTCGATTTCGTCAAGGACTAAATCGTATCTTAATTTCCCCTCTGTAAAAAATTTCATAACATAAATAATTTTTCTTGCTATGCCTAAATGAAATTTCACAGCCTTGCCCAAGAAATCAAAGAAAATCAAAAATTCAGTCTCACATTAATTTGGAAGAGCATTTGAATTGCCGGGCATCGATCGTTCAATCGATTGCTCGATTAATTTGTTGTTGTTGTTGTATGGGTCAAGAGTGCATTTTCGGTTTTACGCAGTAAGATAACAAAGCCTAATTAATGTGATATTTGGGGTGATTTACATTTTAAACTCATCATCATGCGCGTCTTCGTCTTCGTCGTCGTCGTCGTCATAATAATAATCAGCAATCAGCGTCATAGGTGTAACATAGCTGCGTTGTGAGGCCCTTTTCCCCTAACGGAGGGAACCTCCTCTCCTCTCATCACCAAGCTTTGCCTTAATTATAAATTATGGTAATTTTATTTAATTCCACGTAAGATAATCACAGCGACACTAATAAAAAAAAAAAAAACACAAAAGCCACAATAAAAAGAGTGGTAGAGGCGGCGGTGGTGGTGGTGGTTGTTGTTCGCCCAGCATCACCAGCAATTTTAAATTAATACAAATACCAAATCTAAGACCACAGAAATGTTTGGGTTTTTCTTTCCAAATAACCAAGAAAAAAGTGTTGTAAGTCATTTACAGCTCATTTACATTTGAGTTACAAAAACAAAACTAAGGCACTCCACACTCACACATAGCCGCTGCATACAGACAAAATTAAAACCCAAATTTGAAATTTAAAACAAAAAAAAAAAAGCCGACGTTAGCCATAATTACTTGGGGCCTTGGTAAATGATAACACTTTGTCTCAGACACACAAACAAATCGATGGAAACATGCGTTTAACAATTTCAGGCCGAAATTGAAAAACACGAATTTTTTAATTTTGTTCATTTTTTGTTTTTTGGTATTTTTTTGGAAATAAAACCAAAAGTGAAACTTGGAAATTCAATATGGTCCATTAAAATCTCCATATATTGGAGGATTTGTTAAGAGTGTGAAAATATGTTTTTAACACCTTCCTTCATTTGGTTGTAAGCCATCTAAGACTACAAAGCGAGAGAGCAACACTTAAATTGGGTTTTGGTAATTATCACTTGAATAATCTCTTAGAAATAGTGGCTTGGGTTATTTACCGTGGCTCTGTTAACCAATCTGCATATGATATGGAAAATGTGCTGGCGGTATCCATTTTTGTTTGTTTTTTTTATGATTTCAGGCAAAGTGATGTCCAACTGTTGTGGAATCCTTTTTTTTTTTCTTAACAAAACACACCAAGGATGGGGTAAAAGAACACAACTGAAGTTTTCAGTATTTGAAAAACCACTGCAAATTATTTTGCTTTAGTTTATTCACTTTATCATTTTTTTTTTATAATTTAACAAATTTTCTATTCATAAGAAAAAACTGCATGCTGCATTTGGTGGTTTTAAGGGTTTTAACAAAAAGTTGCATTAATTTTTTTTCTTTTGTTAATTTTTTCACTTCAATTTTGTTTTTTTTTAATAAAAATTGTTTTTATTTTTTGTTGCTGTTGTGGTGAAAAAGCCGCTTGCACGTTGTGCTTTTGTTATAAATATTTCTCTTTTTTTTTTGTTTTATTTTTGAAATTCACAAAATATTTTTTCTTCTTTGTATTGAATTTTTTTGGCCAACTGGAAAATCACGTTCCGCTCTTGGTCGGTCGATTTGACGGCGGTGCGTTAGTTCAACAAGAAAAAATCGTAGCAAAACAGAAAAAGAGCACAGCATATATCTTCTAACTTGTCTCGTTGTAAGAGACCAAAACAAAACTGATAACAGCAAAAAACAAGACACAATGAAAACAAAAGACACACAAAACACACACAGAACACACAGAGCTGATCAGCTTGTTGTTGTTAGCCTTGTGGCGAGCCGTTAACAACTGAAAACCACTTTGCGCGCCTGAACACACAACCTGCGCATTGACGCACAACCATTGGCCAATAAGTTCGATAGCGGCCACAAACGTTCGATTCGCCGCATACAATGGCAGAGATCGAACATGCGGCGAATTCATCTCGCCATGTGGACCACAGCATGCCAGCCAGCCAGCCTGCTAGCAAGCTATGGCGCAGGCTCACGCACGCGTGGTCCATACGAAGACAGGTTTGGCTTAAGCATACCAATAACCTACCAACTGGCTGAGGCTCCCAAACAGATTTTGGTTGGTTCGATTTCCAACTGCTGCACCTGCTTAACATGCAGCATCACCACAACACACCATGCCATCTAACCAGCATAAACAACAAAGCCACAGGTTTGAGGCGCATCTTGTTTGCTCTCTTTGGCTTTCTTCGTAAAGGCGTGTTTGCCGCCTCAATATTTTGGTTTGTGGCAAAAAAAGTCCAAAACCAAAAGAGATCAACAACCAACACCTCACCATGCCATATTTGTTGTATTTTTAAGATGCCTTAAAGTTTTTTTAGCCATCAAACTGTGATTTTCTCCTCTTGCTGTCTCCAACTTGCTCTTGCAAGTTTGAGTTGGCGGTTATCTTTTCGCCAAGGCTAGTTAGGAGGATTTCCTTTTTTTCTTCGTCTTTTTGTTTTTTTTTTTTCTTTCGCTTTGGCCAAGCAACGGTAATTGTTCGTTTATATGTTCAAATTTATGTTACATTGATGTCCAATTGATTTGATAAAGAAATGCATATTGCTGTTATTTTCCATAAATATGGGATTTTCCTCGAGGGGCAAGTCAACCCTGATTGCAACCACTGCTCTAAACAGGCATCTACATGTATCTTAAAAACGTAATCCATGCCGCAAGAGTGAATGAAAATTTTACAGACATAGAGACAAACAGACAGCCAGCCCGATAGTCAGCTAGACGAAGAGTGTGTTTGCTTTTTAGTTTTTGAAGTTTTTTGATATAACCGCCCCATGCCCATAAACGAATTGAGAAAATGGCACGTGAATAACGTTTTTTTTTTTAACAAACACTTTAAGAATTTCCAATTCGCATAGCTATTGGATTTCATTTAGCAAAGGAAACCCACAAAAAAGCTTTATAAAACAAAATGTCAAAATTTTTTGGTTATATGATGTCTGTAAATGATACATTGACAAATCGAGTTTGTTTCCTAAGTCTTTTGTTTTGCTGATTGAGTTTCAATGCTATTTGAACAATAAATATTTCACAAGTGCCTCGCCGCAAAATAAGCAGTATTTACTTGAAATTTTGGCATTAAAAATTCTTAAATTGATTTTATAAATAAAAAAATGGCATAACACTACATCTGAGATTTAAAATATTTTTAAAAATTTTAAATGGAAAATTTCTCAAGCGCAATTAAAGAAGTAAAATTAAAAAAAATTTTTTTTTTTGGCAATTATTTATACCGCGTCTCGTACACTGGGTATATACTGCTGTTGTCAGACCTCCTGTATGCTATATGGTGTTGTGGTCTGCTGGACGACGCTTCAAGAGTCCAACCACTGTTTAATACTCAGCCGAATCTAAAGGATGGCTTGAGCACTGAAGACTACGCCATCTGATGCACTGAATTTAAATGCTACACCTAATGGCTTTAGACATTGTGGTTAGACAAATTGGTGCGACCACTGCTGTGAGGGTAAGGGAACTTTCTTTTTGATCATGCGGCGGCTATAGACACTGTATTATCCTTAAAACAATGCCCGATGATCCAGACAGTGTGGATAACACATTGGCTGAGCCGTCTTTTGATTAAAAGTACTATACTAGTATTCTTGATAGAAATGATAGGAACTACCATATCCCTGGTAATAAAAGTTACACAGACTTTTATATGGATATTTCCAAACTAGACGACCAGGTGGGTTTTGGGGTGTACTTTGAAGAGAAGGTCATAACAAGAAGGTTACCCAACCACTGCTGTGTGTATCAAGCGGAGATCCTGGCAATTAAAGAAGTGGTGGAATGGCTATGATATAATGTCATAACGACGATTGGCATAAATACATTCTCAGACAGCCAGGCAGCATTCAAATGCCTGGAGAACATTTTTCTGAATTAAAAAACTACCGTAGATCTTTGTTCTGGGTTCCAGACCACAGAGATATCCCATAGAATTTTGGAGCAGACAAGCTTGCGCGACTAGGAACAACCTTAGACTTTCCAGGGGAACTGGAATCTATGGGAATGCCTCTAGCGACAAGTTAGCTAAGTCTTCAGAATCAGCTCCGATGGGCAATGAATGACAGATGGTCACAAAGACGGGTTTGTGAATACTCCAAAATTATGTGGCCTAATCTAGATTCGAAGAAGTCTACCGCTTTGCTGTCGGTGGCTAGAACAGAAAACCTGATGCCAGACTGAAGATTACAAGTAACGTTTTTCGACGCAAGTTATGTTTTTCTATATTCGAAGAAGTCTACCGCTCTGCTGGCGGTGGCTAGAACAGAAAACATTATGGCAGACCGAAGATTGCAAGTAACATTTTTGCGACACCTGAAGAAGCGGTTGACACGTTCAGAATGCAAGTTTTGGAAATACCTCAATCAGAGTGACAAAAGTGCCTCGACAATTGGTACAAACCGCATGCAAAGGTGTAAGGCTGCTAATGGGAAATATTTTGAAAAACAACAAAGCGATTTTCGTTAATAATTTTTTTGTTTTTGTGATCTCTAATCCCGAAATATAAAGGCAACCTCGTATTAGCTTTGAAAGTAACTGGTCAGACATAGACGCGCTATGGCCCAACTGCAGACGGACGAGCGTGTTAATAGTTGGTAGTACCCAAAAATGATAGTGGAACTGGATGTGAAACCATGCATCGATCTTAAAATCGACATCGACCTTCATATTAGAATGCAAATGCGAATGAAATCTTTACCAGGTGGAGCACTATGGGCGAAATTACCGCGAAATTACTAGCGGCACAAAACTCAATTCTCAACTTGTTTTAAATCAGCAAAATTTAACTTCAATCGATGACAAATATTGCACTGATCCTAGAAATCGATTCCACATTGATTGATTTGGTCCAGTGGAACCGCTGTAAGCTGTAGTCCAAATCTGAAGAACATATATATGGGAGCTATATCTAAATCTGAACCGATTTCGAGCATACTTTATAGATATTGTGGAAGTCGTCGAGGAAAGTGTTGTACAACATTTTGGGAAGTTTGGTCAATAAATGCGCTTGCAGTAGCTCTAGGAGTGAAAATCGGACGATACATACATATATGAAATTCACCAGTAATGTCGAGAGTCATTAGAAAATCCTTCCTGTCAAATTTCGAGAGAATCGGTTACCAAATGATAATTTTATTGCATTATAACAGCTAATCGGAGAACATATATATGGGGGCTATATCTAAATCTGAACCGATTTTTATACCCTCCACCATAAGATGGGGGGTATACTAATTTCGTCATTCTGATTGTAACTACTCGAAATATTCGTCTGAGACCCTATAAAGTATATATATTCTTGATCGTCGTGAAATTTTATGTCGATCTAGCCATGTCCGTCCGTCTGTCCGTCCGTCCGTCCGTCCGTCCGTCCGTCCGTCCGTCCGTCTGTCTGTTGAAAGCACGCTAACTTCCGAAGGAGTAAAGCTAGCCGCTTGAAATTTTGCACAAATACTTCTTATTAGTGTAGGTCGGTTGGTATTGTAAATGGGTCATATCGGTCCATGTTTTGATATAGCTGCCATACAAACCGATCTTGGGTCTTGACTTCTTGAGCCTCTAGAGTGCGCAATTCTTATCCGATTGGGATGAAATTTTGCACGACGTGTTTTGTTATGATATCCAATAACTGTGCCGAGTATGGTTCAAATCGGTTTATAACCTGATATAGCTGCCATATAAACCGATCTTGGGTCTTGACTTCTTGAGCCTCTAGAGAGCGCAATTCTTATCCGATTAAAACGAAATTTTGCACGACGTGTTTCGTTACTATATCCAACAACTGTGTTAAGTGTGATTCAAATCGGTTCATAACCTGATATAGCTGCCATATAAACCGATCTTGGGTCTTGACTTCTTGAGCCTCTAGAGTGCGCAATTCTTATCCGATTGGGATGAAATTTTGCACGATGTGTTTTCTTATGATTTCCAACAACTGTGCCGAGTATGGTTCAAATCGGTTTATAGCCTGATATAGCTGCCATATAAACCGATCTTGGGTCTTGACATCTTGAGCCTCTAGAGAGCGCAATTCTTATCCGATTAAAACGAAATTTTGCACGACGTGTTTCGTTATTATATCCAACAACTGTGTTAAGTATGATTCAAATCAATCCATAACCTGATATAGCTGCCATATAAACCGATCTTGGGTCTTGACTTCTTGAGCCTCTAGAGAGCGCAATTTTTATCCAATTTAAATGAATTTTGGCAGTATTTTGTTATGATATCCAACAACTGTGCCAAATATGGTTCAAATCGGTGCATAACCTGATATAGCTGTCATATAAACAGATCTAGGGACTTGACTTCTTGACCTTCTAGAGGGCGCAATTCCTATCCGATTTGGCTGAAATTTCGCAAGACGTTTTTTATTGTTACTTTCAACAACTATGTCAAATAAAGTACAAGTCGGTTCATAACCTGATATAGCTGCCATATAAACCGATCTGGGATCTTGACTTCTTGAGCCTCTAGAGGTCGCAATTATTATCCGATTTGCCTGAAATTTTGTACGACGGATTCTTTCATGACCATTAACATACGTGTTTATTATGGACTGAATCGGTCTATAGCCCGATACAGCTCCCATATAAATCGATCTCTCTATTTTACTTTTTGAGCTCACAAAGAGCGCAATTCTTATTCGAATTGGCTGACATTTTACACAGGTCTCCAACATATAATTTAATTGTGGTCCAAACCGGACCATATCTTAATATCGCTCTATTAGCAGAGCAAATCGTTTCTTATATCCTTTTTTTGCCTAAGAAGAGATGCCGGGAAAAGAACTCGACAAATGCGATCCATGGTGGAGGGTATATAAGATTCGGCCCGGCCGAACTTAGCACGCTTTTACTTGTTTCCAATTTGAATAGGCTTCGTCTCTAGACCAAAAAATATGCCTGCACCAAATTTGAAGGCGATCGAATAAAAACCGCGATCTGAGGTTTGTACACAAATTAACATGGACAGACAGACGGACAGACAGACAGACGGACAGCTAAATCGAATTAGAAAGTGATTCCGAGTCGATCGGTAGACTTATCAATAGGTCTATCTTCCTTCTTTTTGGGTGTTACAAACAAATGCACTAAGCTATCATACCCTGTACCACAGTAGTGGTGTAGGGTATAAAAAATTATGTTGAAGTAGCTTATACCAAAACTCCAAAAAAAAAAAAAACAAATTATGACTTCCATGGATTGGAACTTGTGGGATTCACAATATTCAATCTAGTTTTTTTTTCCTACATTAATAAGCTGTCTTGCTATAATTTTGAGGTATGAATCATCTGCGTCCACTTTACGAGATATTGCATTTTTTTTGGGAATAATGTCGATGGTCAGACGACAAGTTTATATTATATGACTAGCTGACTCGGGTCCGCTCCGCTGCTCCTTCTTTTACTTTATATGGAACAAAAGTTTCCTTAGAATATTTTCGACAATTAAAGAGCTTTTAGTGAAATACCATGCTACGAAAATAGCATATCGCTTGACTAACAGTTAAACAATTTAGGTGCTTTTATCCGAATCCCTTATGATCTTTATTGGTCTACGAATTTAAGTTTGGATGTAAATCCGTTCTTAAAATACTTTATTTCAGGCCGATATTCTCATGATACTTGGCCTTGAAAAAATATCAGCATCGTGCTTTTCTTTCAAATACATTTTATTTAAACCCCATATTGCCATTGGTTTAGGGGAGGTTACACGTTGAGCCGTCCCCCAAACACATGTCCCCAAAATTCGTTTTCTAATCTCAAATACCTTTCATTTGAGCCACATATTGGCATGGTCGAAAAATTGTTGCCCTTTGGGTGGTGTTTTGGGGAAGCCGTGATGCCCTAAATACATGGTCCTACATTTGGATATCAAATTCGTATTCTACTCCCAAATACCTTTATTTGAGCCCCATATTGCGATGGTCAGTAAAAACATCCTGTTTGTGGGGTATTTTGGGAAAGGGGTTGACCCCCAGAAAATTGGTCCCGAAAGTGGGTATCAATTCTGGCTCTACCCGCCAATACCTTTCATTTAAGCTCCACATTGACGTGGTCGGCTAATATACCCGATTTAGGGGTGTTTTGGGGAGTGGGGTGGTCCCCCCCCCACACACTAAGCCCTGAAAATACAACAGCAACGTGCTCTATTCTCAGATATCTATATATCATTTATTTGAATCCCATATTGCCATTGGCGTCAAAAATGGATATCAAAATCGTTTTTTAATCTCATTTAAACTCCTTATTGCAAAAGACAGCAAATATGTTCGGTTTGGGGTATTGGCCCTAAAAACTAAAAATATTTAGTTATTTGGATATCAGATACGTTTTCTTATTCTAAATACCTTTCATTTGAGTCCCATATTGTATTGATTGGTCTAAGTATATGTTTGGTAGGTTTTAGGGTGGGGCGGTTCCCCTAGGTACCCCATCCGAAATTTGGATAACAAATTTTTATTTTTAGGGTACTATATGAGAGCACATAAAATTTCGCTTAAATCGCACCACACATCTCCGAGATCTGGTGTTTCTGAAAATTTGGGTAAGGGGGAGGGTCCGTCCCCCCTTCAGATATCAAAAAATGTAGTAGTACCCTATTTTCACCATCTGTGAAAATTTCAAGAATATCGGTTCAGCCATTTCTGAGTCTATAAGGAACACACAAACAAACAAACAAACACAAATGGATTTTTATATAGAAGAAGATGCAAACCAAATTGAGAGATTGGTTTATATGGGAGCTATATCAGGTTATGGATTGATTCACACCAAATTTGAAAAAGATGTTGGAGGTGGTACAAGAAGTCGTTGTGCAAACTTTAAGCGGCTAAGAATTGCGCCCTTTAAAGGCTCAAGAAATCAAATCGATGGATCGGCTTGGTCCATTTCCAATCTCCAAATGACCCACATCAATAAGAAGTATCTTTGAAAAATTTTAAGTGGCAAGCTTTATTCGCTCGACCTCAATCATGATTGCGGCACACAGACAGAAGGACATTGCTAGATCGACGTAGAATATCAAGACGATCAAGAATATATGCACTTGAAAGGGCCATAGATCAATATTTCGAGGTATAGCAAACGGAAAGACTATATTTGTATACTCCCCATCCTACGGTGGTACGTATGAAAACAACTTTCAATATATGAAAAATTGTTGAAAACTCCAGCTGAATATCTGAAGCTATTCTCAACCAAAAAAATATTAGCAAAACAAGAAGAATACCCAAAGCGCCACAAGTTTTGAGGCGCTAAAATGGTCATTTCGCCCATAGTGCGGAGGTCTTTGCGACTGCTAGGACTTAGGAGATTGTGCTCTCAATGGCCGTCTACCGATCTGATATCTGTATATCATGTGATAGTCAAGCTGCTCTTAAGGCTCTTATATATACAAATATAAAATCTATAGTACCAGCGGTTAGGACAGCTGCTCAGGAATCATATATATAAACTATTGGGTTGCCCGAAAAGTAATTGCGGATTTTTTAAAAGAAAGTAAATGCATTTTTAATAAAACTTAGAATGACCTTTAATCAAATATACTTTTTTCTAAAGCAAGCTAAAAGTAACAGCTGATAACTGACAGAAGAAAGAATGCAATTACAGAGTCACAAGCTGTGAAAAAATTTGTCAACGCCGACTATATGAAAAATCCGCAATTACTTTTTGGGCAACCCTAATCGGGACTACTGGCAATGAGGTTCATGAATACTTAGTTCCCACAGGTCTCAATTTTTTTGGATTGCCAAAATTAGTATGCCCCACAATTTGTTTTCCCCTTTTTTTTAATTCCCATTAAATCAATCAATTTTCATTGAATAACCTGTGAAATATTTTCATTACAATACTCGTGTATCTTATCTCAAAAAAAAAAAAAGATATACGAACAAACAAAAACAATGAATTCTTTTCAATGCCCTCGATACAAAAAATAAGCGGCAAACATTTAAAAATGATTTACGTTCACCAAATATAGGAAAGACTCAAATTTCCCTGAGAAATTCCTTAACTACCTTGCAAATATTTTCACTACCATTTAAAGGCTTAATAATCTTTTGGGGAAAAAAATAAATATTCCTTATCGAACATGCAGAGATCTTTTATTTTGCGGAAAAAAAACTTTAAAAAAATCACCATTGTTTCTGTGGCCTCACTTCATTGGTTTAAGGCCTTCTTTTACTCGAATCATTCACGCTGATTGAGATCTCCCCTCTTTCTCACAAAACTTTGATGACAGTTAAGTTTCTGCAATAGCAGATATTGAGAATGGAGGGAGAAGAAAAAAAAACAATAACAACAACAAAATCGATACAAACAATCTGAAGAATTCCTTAAAAATAAGAGGCTCAAATGATGTTGGTCAAGACAAAAAACCAAAAAAAAAAAAAAAAAAAAAATTGAAAATAAATAACTGGACACTTACCGCCCATATGGTAAACAACACAACACAACACTTGTCGCATGCAGTGAACTTTTCTGTGGCAGCTATGGTCAACAGCCTAGCCATGCGTCTTTACTATCATTGGACTCCACAGATGATGATGATGATGATGATGATGCCGAAGAAGACGAAGACGACAACTAAGCTTTACTACAGGGAAATCACAGCAAGCTGTCACTTTAATCTTTGGCTTTTTTTTCAACTTTTGCAAAGTTTTTCATATGAATGAATGTCGGCAAGCGTGTGAGTGAACATTGTGGCATGAATCCGAGCTGAGGTCCGATCATTTTCATCTGTGTGTGGAGTCGACATTTAGAGTCATATGTGAACGAGCTATAATGATAAAAAATGGCAAAGAACCCCAAAACTGAAAGCCATCTCCCGAAGATGCAGGCAGGGAGGCAGGCTGCCCGCCAACAAAGCTGGCTTGATGCCCACTCTCGGCCATGGTGGTGGCGGTGGTGGTGGTCGTAATGCCTGACTGAGTTTGATAACAATGCGTCCAACCACTACGATGATGACGAAGACCATGATGGGGATGTCGATGGTGGTGGTGGCGGCGACGGCGTTGATGGCCTGATGGGGGCATGGCACAGCTCAGGACGAGCTATGATGCTGTGGCTGACAACAAAGTACTGTTGTGTCAACGGTATGTCGCTGCAGTGTGTTGCAAGCCATTTGTGCAACATACTTTCATCCTAAATGGTTTTGGCCTAAACGCAACTTATGCGCTTTTTTGCTTCTTCGTCGTCAGCGTCTTTGTCTTCTTCTCCATCTCTGTGTCTTTCCTCAGACAGATTTTTTCTGAATAATGCAAAGAATGTCTAAATATGGCTGTTTGGGTTGTACATAAACTCTGAACAAACAGACTACAATTGTTTTGATATTTCTGTTACTTTTTTCTTTTTTATTTAATTTTTTCTTCAACCTTAGAGAGGCTTTGAAGAAATTCATCATCATCAGCATCAGCATCATTGCACTGCATTGTGGTCAACGCTGTTGGTTGTATTGGTTGAGCTGTGCGTATGGTGGGTCTTTGCAGGCGACCTGCCTCCTGCCATGGATGGATCGACCGAGCATTCGTTCAATCGATCGATCTGTGTGTGCGATGCCTTCGCAGATTGTGTCAAGACACCGTCTTTTATGGGGGAATAGAAAAATCATAGACATAGCGGCAGACAGCTAGACTTGGCTAAATAAGGCTCAAATCAAACGCAGAAATTATAGAAAACAATCTCCACCACCAAATATAAATCTTGATTATGATTGTGTTTTCATAAGAAAAACAGTTAAATGAAAAATGCTTTTCACAATACCGAACCCATACCCATACAGCCGCACAGCCACACACATTCACAGAGAAATTTCTTACGAAATCCACAAGGCCTCCAGTTATAAAAAAAAACTTAATTTTCATAACAACCAACTATAGGTAGGCTCAGCAAAGATCCAGCCAAACGGAGGATGTCAGTCACTCTCTCAGTCGGCTTGGCTGGCCGTCTGCCAACAATCGTCTGTCCATCATGTCAGGCCAATGTTTAAATTTTGACACCACTTTTTTTTTGTGGTTAAGTTGTTGAGTGTGGAGGGCATCATCTAAACCAGCGAATCCTTGATCACCTTTTCAAAATTGGGAACATGGAATTGAACTTAAGACATTTACATTTTTCCCTCGCACACACACAGATATAGTCACACTGCATGCATTCGGGCCCTGGACATTGTTACCAAGAAGACGACACGCTTTTAGGTTACACAAAAGTGAAAGTAACAACATGGCTTTAATAGCATCACACGATGTCCCCTGTAACCATAAGCGATCACAGAAAAATATGCCCCAAACAATACTTTTGGTTAAGGGAATTTGACAATGAGCAACAAAAATAAAACCAAATTGATATCAATATACATTTCAAAGGGCAAGAGTTGTGGGCGCGGTTGGTTGGTAAAATTTCAGCTCAGAAGCAACCGCAAATGGCAATGTGAGGCAATATTCATGGCAATAACAAAAGGGTTAGCAACAAAGAACTACAGATTTGGGTAACTTTTGAAAAGAAACTATATGGGTTTGCTAATTCTGAAGATGTCGTACCAAGGGGACATCACCTGCAAGTTGGTTGAACCAAAAAAAGTCATATGACAACGGCTTATGCGTGTTTTTGATTTTAAAAAATAATTTTTTGCCGTTTCTATTTTCTAAAAGAAGCAAAAGCCAATGCTTTTAATGTTGTTTATATCCTGTCGAAAAATCGTTCGTTAAATTTAAAAGGCAATTAACTTTTGAGCAGGGTGTATTGTACTGGTGCTTGTGTCTTAAGTCTTTTGTTTCAATAGCTTGACTTTTTTTTTTTTATTTATCAAGACTTTTAATTTTTTTATTGCTTGATAGGTACATTCGCCATTTATCGAGTCGTTCCTTAATTAGCGCAGAAAGATTATTTTCAGTATAAATAAATTTTGGTCCATATACGGGTGACCCTTGAAATAGACCCGCAGATGTCGGAAAAACCGAACTATACAAAATTGATGAAAAGGACATCCAGGACATCTTAAAATATTAAAATAGTTCATATCCTGTCGAAAAATCGTTCGTTAAATTTAAAAGGCAATTAACTTTTGAGCAGGGTGTATTGTGCTGGTGCTTGTGTCTTAAGTCTTTTGTTTCGATAGCTTTATTTTTTTTTTTATTTATCAAGACTTTCAATTTTTTTATTGCTTGATAGGTACATTCGCCATTTATCGAGTCGTTCCTTAATTAGCGCAGAAAGATTATTTTCAGTATGAATAAATTTTGGTCCATATACGAGTGATACTTGGGATAAACCCTCAGATGTCGGAAAAACCGACCGAAACGGATGAAAAGGACATACAGGACATCTTAAAGTAGTTCATATCCAATCATATCAAATATAATCCGTTAAATTTAAAAGGCTATTAACTTTTGAGCAGGGTTTATTGTTCTGGTGCTTGTGCCTTAAGTCTTTTGTTTCGAAATGCATAAAATTTAATAAAAATTTCAAAAAAATTAATTTTTGTTTTTTACTTTTTTTCCAACTTCCAAGCTGTGCTACAACACTTTTAACCTAAACAAAATTGGTTATTAAATTTAACCAACATGTCTTTGTTGTAACCCACTGAGATGACTACTAGCGATGTCCCTTAAAATTAAAAAAAAAATCAAATCGAAATATAAAAACAAAACAAAGCAGAATTATGTGAATGCATTACAACAACAGCTTCAGTTGTCTCATCACCATCATCAAGGTTATTAGGGCTATAAAAAGTCACAGTTACAGGCTGTGGTTAACAAGACAAAACAAAGACAGCCAATACAGTTGGCCTCACATAAGCTGACCCGAAATGTCTCAAATCAGATGACAATATTTAAAGTATCTGTTTTCAGGTGAAACAAAAAGGCAAACAAACAAATGGCAAGGAGCAATGAGAAACCTTATGTTGTGTGGCACACATGCCCCAAAGAAAATTGTACCAGAAAGAAAAAAGAAAAAAATTAAAATACACCAAAAGCTTGACACATAAGCCCAAGTTAAGGTTAAATTTAATAAAGGTCTTCCAAATCCAACCAAAAAGGAGTTCAATTCGATTGCTTTCGTTGAGGTGGACATGGTGTTGTATATTGTGTTGTTACTGAAGTTTCTCGCAGCGCAGTTGCTCCCATAAACCAATAAAATAGCAATTAATACTCAGTGGCAGGCAGGCCTCGAAAAGCCATTAAGGAGTTGATTAATGAGTGCTTAACACAAAATAAAATCACAAGGCATAAGGAATGAGTGAGTACATGGCAACATTTCGGCCAGAGAGGGTTCAACTTCCTCAACCAAATAAAAAAACAAAAAAATAACATTAACGGAGCCCAAAATACTGGCCCAGGAAAAATAAAATTAAAAAAAAAATACCGCCTCAGCAACAACAAAGTCGGTCAGTTAACAGCAATTCAAAAAACGAGGAAAAAAGGCTTAACCAACTGCATTGGCATTGGCATCAGCATCGGCATCGGCATCTTCATCGCCTTTGCCATCATGATCATCGCCATCGACATCAACTTCCAACATTAAATGATTAAAGATGATACTTGAAAGGTGAATGTAAAAATACAAAGTGACGGTTTTATGATACCTTCGCTATTTCAATTTCACCCGCCTTTTGCACTCATCCTGCTGCTCCCCATTTATGGGCCATCTCATATGCTTAATTAAAGGAAACAACATGGCCTGGCGAAGACTTCCTTCGCCCTTGTTTGTTATTATCATCATCAAGGGACTAGAGCTGTGTTAATCATACAGGTGATCTTTTTTCATTGTGTTTTCTCTCTCTCTCTCTCCCTCTTTTCATTTAACAACAACATTAAAATTTAATTACAACAATAATGTCATATATCCGGTAATCATGAATGGTGGGTTATCATCTTACAGTCCAGATAAGATGTTATGCGAAATAAGTTTGGGAGGCCTCGATGCAATTTATTAACAGATTAATTATGAGCAGCGGCGAAAAAAAAAACAATTTTTTAAAATAAAACAAAAATAATAAAAATTCTTAAAAAAAAATAAAAAAAAATAAAATAATATAAAATAAAATTAAATAAAATAAAATAAAATAAAATAAAATAAAATAAAATAAAATAAAATTAAATTAAATTAAATTAAATTAAATAAAATAAAATAAAATAAAATAAAATAAAATAAAATAAAATTAAATAAAATAAAATAAAATAAAATAAAATAAAATAAAATAAAATAAAATAAAATAAAATAAAATAAAATAAAATAAAATAAAATAAAATAAAATAAAATAAAATAAAATAAAATAAATAAAATAAAATAAAATAAAATAAAATAAAATAAAATAAAATAAAATAAAATAAAATAAAATAAAATAAAATAAAATAAAATAAAATAAAATAAAATAAAATAAAATAAAATAAAATAAAATAAAATAAAATAAAATAAAATAAAATAAAATAAAATAAAATGAAATAAAATAAAATAAAATAAAATAAAATAAAATAAAATAAAATAAAATAAAATAAAATAAAATAAAATAAAATAAAATAAAATAAAATAAAATAAAATAAAATAAAATAAAATAAAATAAAATAAAATAAAATAAAATAAAATAAAATAAAATAAAATAAAATAAAATGAAATGGAATGGAACGGAACGGAACGAAATGGAATGAAATGGAATGGAATGGAATGGAATGGAATGAAATGGAATGGAATGGAATGGAATGGAATGGAATGGAATGGAATGGAATGGAATGAAATGGAATGGAATGGAATGGAATGAAATGGAATGGAATGGAATGAAATGGAATGAAATGGAATGGAATGAAATGAATAAAATGGAATGGAATGAAATGAAATAAAATAAATTAAATGAAATAAAACAAGTAAAAAGGCGTTAAGTTCGGCCGGGCCGAACTTTGGATACCCACCGGAGGATCGGTCTATATGGCAGCTATATCCAAATCTTGACCGATCCGCGCCAAAAAGTGACGAAGAATGTCGAAGGGCTTAACACCGTCCTAAATTCCAGCAAAATCGGATAATAAATGAGGCTTTTGTGGGCCTAAGACCCTAAATCGGAGGATCGGTCAATATGGCAGCTTTATCCAAATCTGGACCGATCTGGGCCAAATTAACGAAGAATGTCGGAGGGCCTAACGTAACTCACTGTCCTAAATTTCAGCAAAATCGGATAATAAATGTGGCTTTTGTGGGCCTTAGATCCTAAATCGGCGGATCGGTCTATATGGGGGCTATATCAAGATATAGTCCGATATAGCGCATCTTCGAACTTAACCTGCTTATGGACAGAAAAAGACTCTGTGCAAAATTTCAGCTCAATATCTCTATTTTTGAAGACTGTAGCGTGATTTCAACAGACAGACGCACGGACATGTCTAGATCGTCTTAGATTTTTACGCTGATCAAGAATATATATGCTTTATAGGGTCGGAAATGGATATTTCGATGTGTTGCAAACGGAATGACAAAATGAATATACCGCCATCCTTCGGTGGTGGGTATAATGAAATGAAATGGAAAGGAATGAAATGAAATGATATGAAAATGGAATAAAATTAAATGAAATGAAATGAAATGAAATGAAATGAAATGAAATGAAATGAAATGGAATGGAATGAAATGAAATGGAATGAAATGAAATAAAATATAATGAACTGAAATGAAATGGAATGGAATGAAATGGAATTAAATGGAATGAAATGGAATGAAATGAAGTGAAATGGAATAAAATGGAATGAAATGAAATAAAATGAACTGAAATGAAATGATATGAAATGGAATGAAATGGAATGTAATGTAGTGGAATGAAATGGAATATAATGTAGTGGAATGGAATGGAATGAAATGAAATGGAATGAAATGAAATGAAATGAAATGGAATGAAATCAAATGGAATCTCTCTTTAATAAAATATCAGAAATAAAAATGCCTGTATATTTCGAAAATAATTTATTTTTCAATACAAAGAAAACATATTATATTTGACTTACCCCTTTGTAGGCTTAACATGAGCTCCATTTTGCAATATTTGGCAGTGTGTGTTGCGCTTATCAACATGTAATGGATTAAAATTGAACACTCACCTGAAAAAAGAAAAATATGTATAAAATTATACAATTTGTAGCAAAGAAAAATTATTTTAACAAAAAACAGTAAGGAAAGACTAAAGTTGGGCGGAGCCGACTATATAATACCCTGGACCTACCCTATGTCGAAATCTTGACCGAGATTTTTCCAACAGATCGTTTGAAAATTTTTGTTGCTACGGCCATATAAATGCAAATCGGGCGATACATATATATAGGAGCTACATCTAAATCTGAAAGGGTTTTAATGAAATCTTGCAGATATGCTAAGATCTGTAACAAAATTTTTGGTAACAAAAGTTACATAGATTTCTATAAGGATTGTTTCAAACCAAGCGATCAGGTGGGCTTTGGGGTGTACTCTCAAGATCTAGAACTGGTCATAGAGAAAAGTTTACCCGACCACTGCAGTGTGTATCAAGCAGAGTTTCTCAAGTGGTGGAATGGCTAAGATATAATGTCATTATGAAAATTCGCATAAATATCTTCTTTGACAGCCATTAAATCCCCGGAGAACGTATTTCTGAACACAAAACCGCCATCGCCTGTCGAAAATCTTTCGACGAGATGGCTGAATAGTTCAAAATTCATCTCTGGGCGCCGGGCCACAGAGATATCCCCCCTTTAGCGACACGTAAGCTAAGCTTTCAGGACCCGGCCCGAAGGACAACGAATGATAGATGGTCACAAAGAGGGGGCTATGAATATTCCAAAACTATCTGGCCTAATCTAGACTTGAAGAGGTCTACTGCGTTGCTGTCATTGGCTAGAACAGACGTCTCAGTCATTGTGTAAGTCATGACAGGTCACTGTCTAATCGGAAAACATGATTACAGACTGAAGGTTGCCAGCAACGACTTTTGCAGAAGCTGTGAGGACATCAAAAAAGAAGAGACTATAGAACACCTCCTGTATGTATGTCCCGCACTAGCAGTTAGAAGGAGTTCCTTTTTAGTTTCTCATTTCTTTGAGAACCTGTCTGATTTAGGGGATGTGAACCTTCGCAAGTTTCTGGGCTTTTTAAAGCGATCTCGATGGTTCAACGGTAGAAACTTGAAGGCACCTTCCTTCTTCTGTTCCTTTGGTATCACAATGGACGTAAACGTCTAAGTGAGTCTGATGGCAGACTGCCACTTAGCGGGTCCCTCCAAACGGTTCATATTTACCATGACAATATGGAGCTCAAATTAAAGGGATTTGGAAGTGCAGCACGAATTTGATATCCATATTTGAGTCAAAATGTCTGAGGCGCCATCCCTCCTCTAGTGAGAACATTACCCTAAAGAAGAACATTACCACCAGGAACCGAGAATGGGCAAATTCTCACACATCACTGAGTGATTTCCGATTCAAGTTTAAACTCAATGATAAGGGACCATTTTTTTATAGCCGACTCCGAACGGCGTCGCGCAGTGCGTCACCTCTTTGGGGAAATTTTTTTAAATGACCATGCATGGCATTGTAGCTCGCTAATGTCGCCAACATTAAGAGGGGATAAACACCGCTTTGTCCGATGTTTTCGTCAGGATTCGAACGCGTTTAGCGTCATAGACTACAATGGCACGAATTCGATATCCGCATTTAGGGGGAAGTGTCCCCACCCTAAGAAGATTTTAGAGAGTTATAGAAGGCGCAGAGGAGCGGGCCCGGTTCGGCTAGTATTATATAAAATTTCATGACAAGCGGACAACAAAGACGACCTGGAGCTTGATTACAAAAATACATGGACAGACAGACAGATGGACCCGGCGAAATCGAATCAGGAAGTGATTATAAGCCGATGGGTATACTTATCGATGGGTCTAGCTCTTCTTCTTAGCGTTGCAAACAAATGCACAAAGTTAGAATACCCTGTGCCACAGTGATAGAATGGAGGATGGAGGTCACCGTAGCGCAGAGGTTAGCATGTCCGCCTATGACGGAACGCTGAACGCCTGGGTTCGGAACCTGGCGAGACCATGAGAAAAAATTTTCAACGGTGGTTTTCCCTTCCTAATGCTGGCAACATTTGTGAGGTACTATGCCATGTAAAACTTCTCTCCAAAGAGGTGTCGCACTGCGACATGCCGTTCGGACTCGGCTATAAAAAGGAGGCCCCTTATCATTGAGCTTAAAACTTGAATCGGACTGTACTGTACTCTTTGGGAAGTTGGTGAGTTTTCGAAAAACAGACTTACGGGAAGACTACATCTATTTAAATTTGTAGGGCGATTAAGAAAGGTGTATTCCAAAGGGTCATAGACTTTTATTTTGAGTTTCTCCTAACAAAAAGACGAAGTTATTAGCATACCCCTCCTACGCCATGGTGAATGGTATAGCAATGTTAAAAACAAGCATTTCTTAAAAAGTAAAATTTATGTTTCTTCCTTTCGCGGCCCAAGCTGCCATAGTAGACACAATTAAAAACTCGAAAACTTTGAAGAGAAATCTTCGATTTTGTCATATATGTACCATAAAGGACATTTAGCAGGCCATAATGCAATAATTTCCAAAATTGTTGCCACATGTTGCCACAAGAAGTCGTCAAAAGTGGAAAGTAAATGTGCATGCTAATCATTTAAGTACCCATAGCGCGATCATAAAAGAAGCCTCTCACACTAAGTACATTTGCTATGCATCCTCAAACATTGATAAGACAACGAGCGCCAAGTCACTAAATCCAGTCGCTATTCAGTTAGGGACCATAAGTTGATGAATCAAATTTGGCATCAAAAAAAAGAATTATACAACAAAATATTGCTATAAAGGCTGTTAGGTTAAGTATGATAATAAAACAAATCGTTTGCAACATTTTTTATGGATGTATAATGAACGATCATAAAATAAACCGATCAATAAAAACAACCACAAAATGACAGAAGTACTACTGCGACCACTGCATGACAATTGAAAATTGTTGTCGTTCTATGAGAGATGTAGGGCGAGAGGTGGGGGCGAGACCAGAAGGCAAAATATCCGAAATCGATGACAAGACAGCAATCATGTTTTGCCATGATTGGATGGATGTCAAGTCAAGTCAACTCAAGTCAATGGTGGACACGTTTTTGGGGAAGGAGAGAATTTTTATAGCTGTTATTCTCTTGTGGTTGTTGCTGTTGTTATTGAAGTATTGCCAATTGCTGCCATGGCAGTGGTGACGGCGGCGATTGTAACAAATGCAAATTATAATCAAATAGAAAAGGTCAAACATTTAAACTTCAACTAACTGCCATATCTTAACACTGACTCCACGAGCACACTTTCATACATCCATACACACGTATGACATGCAAACTGCTGGTGGTAAGGTTCTTTCTTGGCAGGCCGCTCGACTCATTGGCTAGCTGTGGCCCCTAATGAATGACGCTAAATGTCTGAGAGTGTCTAGGTCTCTGAAGCGTAGCAACCATAAAATATTGTTGGGCTGCTTTGTGGCCAAAGTGATACATTACTTTGTGGCACGAATCACGATTTTGCGCTTATTTAAAGTTCAACTGCTGACACCCCCCTCCAACAAAAACAACAAAAACTGAACTTTGATAGAATTGAAGGAAAAAAAATCTCACTACATAATGATGGCAATGAAAAAGAAAATCTACACTTAGAACATATACAAGTTTAAAATTTCATTTGTATACTCTACACCATAAGATGGGGGTATACTAACATCGTAACTTTTTTATACCCTCCACCATAGGATGGGGGTATACTAATTTCGTCATTCTGTTTGTAAGACCTCGAAATATGCGCCTGAGACCCCATAAAGTATATATATTCTTGATCGTCATATCATTTTAAGTTGATCTAGACATGTCCGTCCGTCTGTCCGTCCGTCCGTCTGTCTGTCGAAAACACGCTTACTTTCGAAGGAGTAAAGCTAGCCGCTTAAAATTTCGCACAAATACTTCTTATTAGTGTATGTCGGTTGGAATTCTAAATAGGCCAAATAGGTCCATGTTTTGATATAGCTGCCCTATAAACTGCTCTTGGGTCTTGACTTCTTGTGCCTCTAGAGTGCGCAATTCTTATCCGATTGGAATGAAATTTGGCACGACGTGTTTCGCTATGACTTCCAACAACTGTGCTAAGTTAGGTTCAAATCGGTCAATAACCTGATATAGCTGCCATATAAACCAATTTTGGGTCTTGACTTCTTGAACCTTTAGAGGACGCAATTCTTATCCGATTTGGCTGAAATTTTGCATGACGTATTTTATTATGACCTTCAACAACTGTGCCAAATAAGGTGCAAATCGGTCTATAGCCTGATACAGGTCCCATATAAATCGATCTCTCTATTTTACTTCTTAAGCTCCAAAAGGGCGCAATTCTTATTCGAATTGACTGACATTTTATACAGATCTCCAATATATAATTTTATTGTGATCCAAACCGGAGCATATCTTCATATCGCTCTAATAGCAAGGCAAATTTTTTCTTTTATCTTTTTTTTTTTGCCTAAGAAGAGATGCCGGGAAAAGAAGCCGACAAATGCGATCCATGGTGAAGGGTATATAAGATTCGGCCAGGCCGAACTTCAATCGGACTGCACTCAATGATATGTGGGAAGTTTGCCTCTGTTCCTTATGGAATGTCCATGGGCAAAATTTGCAATTTTACAAACAGATTGAAGAAATTAGTATGTCTCCATCATATGGTGGAGGGTATAAAAATGGACAGTCAGATAAACGGTCGGGCAGAGAGATGGACAGACTAAGTAACAAATTTTTCATGAACGTTACATTAAGGAACAGGGGATACTTTTCGTATATCAATGAGTATTGTTCGAATAAAGTTTAAGCTCAGTCATAAGGGTTCTTCATTTTATGCCGAGTCCGAATAGGATACCTCACAAATGCAGCTAGGATTAGTAAGGGGATAATCACCGCTGAAAATTGTTCTCATATTTACGGCAAGATTTGAAACCAGGCGTTTGGCGTCATAAGCAGGCATGCTAACCTCTGCGCCATGTTTGACTCCCAGATGAACAGACAGGTGAACGTATTAGCTGATGATGGGCTAACTTTTGCCGGGATTGAGGATGGCGCATGCTTAACAACATTGTCCCGCTACACTTTGTTTTACACGCACTCTGGGTTGAAGTGGGACAATGATATTGAATTTCAGGGCCTAAACGAGGATGGGTCTTTAAAGTGGTAAAAGGACAAATGTTTCCCAAGGCATAAGGGTTCTTCTTTTTATGCCGAAGTTTTAACATGACAGGATATCTCACAAATGTAGCTAGGATTAGTAAGGGGATAATCACCGCTGAAAATTTTCTCAAGTTCACAGCACGATTTTAACCCAGGCGTTCGGCGTCGTAAGCAGGCATGCTAACCTCTGCGCCATATTGGACTCCCAGATAAACAGACAGGTGAACGTATAAGCTGATGAACCCATAGGCAGACTGTTCGATAAATAGACAGAAAAAGAAAAGCGAGCGCCCGGAAGAACAGGTACTCAAAAAGACAGAGGGAAAGATATTTAGATAGAGAGACGAGACGAAAAAATAGACGGACAGAAAGACAGGCGGTCAGACAAAATAAGAATACACACAGAAAGGAACTCAGATTGACAAGCTGCCAAGTAAGTAGATAGACAGCGACACTTTTTCCATATCAATGAGTTCAAACTTCGTTTTGGTGACCGACACTACTTTGTACAAAAGAATTGGTGAGGTTGGGGTTGTAGCCCAACAAGCTAAGGATTCGAATCCACTCCATCAGCGTTATTAACAGAAATACAGAACATTACACCAAGATGACGTCAAAAACAAATTTTTCAAAATTAAAAGCTTGACTAAGCCAAATTTGAACAATTTTTCTATGGGCCAAAATTTTCTTCAAAAAGTAGAATTTTAGAAAATTTCAAGGAATATTTTACTTCAAACCGACTTGGCTCACGTGTTCATGACTTACTACGAAAATTATTCCTCATTGAAGTTGGCTATGAATGTAAAATGTTGACAAAATTAATTCTCTAAGTGCAAAAAAGCCGTTTATTCTCGGATTTGTATGTCCTTTCTGTGGCCTGTCAGTCTGTCTGTCATGATTTTTCGATTTTTCAAAAACACATTTAAGGCGGGCGAAGTTTGAGAACATATTTTAATAAAATGAAATATCACCCATTTCAATTTGTTGTCGTTCTGCCAACCATAGCGAACTAATTAAATGGAAAGACGTCATTGTTGCGAAGCCTTCCAGCCTTAGATTGTTGTACAGCGCCTCATTTCGCAATGAGGTGGAGTAAGTGGTGGCTCAATTGCTCAAAGTGTCAAATTGATTGTCTTGGGTTTTTTGCATCTTAGGTTGCCATGAGTTTCTTTTAGTTCTTTATTGGTTTTAAAAGAAGAGTTGGCAATTTTTCTGCAATAATATCTGAACACAAAAAGGCAATACACATGAAAAATAAAAAGCACAACAACTTGGCTACTTTATGCCATAATAAAGCTTAAGTTGATGTTATTTTATAGGCACATAACTGTTGAGCATGACAGCTTAAGCAGCCATTTATCAAATTTATTGACACTCATCCATCCATCCAACGAAGCAACCAGCCAGCCATCCAGCCATCCATCCATCCATCCATCGATCTATGCAAGCAGCCAGTCAGGCAAACATCCATCCATCCATCCCGCCAGCCCAGCACAACCCAACCAACAATCATTCAGACAGTCATTCAAGTATTTAAACTTTTAAGTCAAATGCATCCAAATGCAAGCCATAGACGCAATCGCCTTGCCTGCCTTTCAATTGATGTATTCATAATGGGAAGAAAGAGTGAGAGAGAGGTGGCAAAGTTGGCAAAAGCCAACTTCTTCTTGGGAGTGAAAAGGAACCATACCTAAAGTCTTTGATTTTAGTTGTTGCCTCATTTTATGTCCATCATTATTCTCATCTTTAGGTTTCAGCCAATTGACCAAGTGGTCATCATTCACCCATTGGCTAATAACAACCACAACCACAAAAAAAAGCTAAAGGAACACTTTTGTGGTCTTTAAAAATCCTAAATGCTTTGATGCTTATTTGGCTTGCCATGATTCGTTATGGCTAGAGATGATGATGATGATGATGATGATGATGACGACGATGGTGATGGGCTAACTTTTGCCGGGATTGATGATGGCGCATGCTTAACAACATTGTCCCGCTACACTTTGTTTTACATGCACCCTGGGTTGAAGTGGGACAATGATATTGAATTTCAGGGCCTTAACGAGGATGGGTCTTTAAAGTGGTGAAAAGGGCAAATGTTTCCCAAGGCAAAGTAAAAAGGACCGCAGTTTTCCTGACATTTAAAGAAGTATAAGCTTCAAATTTGCAACTCAAATAGATAAACGGATTTTCTGCAGAATAGTTGTAGTTTACACACTGGGGGTTTAACTAAGAGAAAAACAATGACGATATAGTCCCCTTACAGAAAATGCAATGGATGAGGTAAAAATTCCCGCCCACATCTTGCAAATCCAAAATTTGCCCATGAACATTCCGTTAAGGAACAGGGACAAACTTCGCATACATCAAAGAGTGGTGTCGAAATCAAATTTAAGCTCTATGATGAGGGACCTCTTTTTTATAGCCGAGTTCGAAAGGCGTGCGGCAGTACGATAGCTCTTTGGGGAGAAATTTATATTGAGTTGCCCAAAAAGTAATTGCGGATTTTTCATATAGTCGGCGTTGACAAATTTTTTCACAGCTTGTGACTCTGTAATTGCATTCTTTCTTCTGTCAGTTATCAGCTGTTACTTTTAGCTTGCTTTAGAAAAAAAGTGTAAAAAAAGTATATTTGATTAAAGTTCATTCTAAGTTTTATTAACAATGCATTTACTTTCTTTTAAAAAATCCGCAATTACTTTTTGGACAACCCATTACATGGCTTCAATACATGGCATAGTACCTCACAATTGTCGCCAGCATTGGGAGGGGAAACCACCGTTGAACTTTTTTATGATGTTCTCGGCAGGATTCTAACCAAGGCGTTCGCTGCGGTGGCCTCCTATCCACATTATATGAAGGTAAAAACTCGATCCAACAGCACTTATTAATTTGAGAGAAGAGTCATCCCATATTGATGACCATTGTTCGATCTAAGTGTTAGCTCATTGATCAAGGAAACCACTAAGTCACATATGTGCACCTAGGACTATGAACGCATGGGCTCGAATTGAGAGGCTTTCAGCCATGTGAAACTTTTCCACAACGATGGATCTGCCAATGCTATTTGATTTCATGGCAAGGCCCCATATATAACAAGCAAAAGCGTGCTAAGTTCGAACGGGCCGAATCTTATATAGCCTCCACCATGGATAGCATTTGTCGAGTTCTTTACCCGGCATCTCTTCTTAGGCAAAAAAAAGATAAAAGAAAAGATTTGCCTTGCTATTAGAGCGATATCAAGATATGGTCCGGTTCGGACCACAATTAAATTATATGTTGGAGACCTGTGTAAAATGTCAGCCAATTCGAATAAGAATTGCACCCTTTGGGGGCTCAAGAAGTAAAATAGAGAGATCGATTTAAATGGGAGCTGTATCAGGCTATAGACCAATTCAGACCATAATCAACACGTACTTTGATGGTCATGAGAGGATCCGTCGTACAAAATTTCATTCAAATCGGATAATAATTGCGACCTCTAGAAGCTCAAGAAGTCAAGACCCAAGATCGGTTTATATGGCAGCTATATCAGGTTATTGACCGATTTGAACCATACTTAACACAGTTGTTGGAAGTCATAGCGAAAAACGTCTTCCAAATTTCTTTTCAATCGGATAAGCTGAAGAAGTCAAGACCCAAGATCGATTTATATGGCAGCTATATCACGTTATGGACCGATTTGAACCATACTCAGCACAGTTGTTGGAAGTTATAGCGAAACACGTCTTGCAAAATTTCATTCCAATCGGATAAGCATTGCGCCCTCTATAGGCTCAAGAAGTCAAGACCCAAGATCAGTTTATATGGCAACTATATCAGGTTATAGACCGGTTTAAACCATACTTAGCACGGTTGTAGGACGCCATAGCGAAACACGTCGTGCATAATTTCAATCCAATCGGATAAGAATTGCGTCCTCTAGAGGCTCAAGAAGTCAAGACCCAAGATCGGTTTATATGGCAGTTATATCAGGTTACTGAGCGATTTTAACCATACTTAGCACAGTTATTGAAAGTCATAGCGAAACACGTCGTGCAAAATTTCATTCCAATCGGATAAGCATTGCGCCCTCTAGAGGCTCAAGAAGTCAAGACCCAAGATCGGATTACATGGCAGCTATATCAAGTTATTGACCGATTTGAACCATACTTACCACAGTTGCTGCACCACCACTGTGGTACAGGGTATTATAGATTTGTGCATTTGTTTACAACGCTAAGAAGAAGAAAATAATTGTGGAAAAGTTTCACGGATAGGCTTCGAATCACTTCCTGTTTCGATTTAGCTCTGCCCGTCTGTCTGTCTGTCCATGTATTCTTGTAATCAAGGTACAGGTCGCATTTGTTGTCCGATTTTCACAAAATTTTGCATAAGTGTCTTTTTTGGCCCAAGGACGAACGCTATTAATTTTAAAAAAATCGGGCCAGATTTAGATATAGCTCCCCTATATATCTTTCATTCAATGTGCCCTTTAAAAGCTGTCGAAGCCACAATTTTAGTCCGATCCTCACAAAATTTAGCACGAAGTTTGTTTTTTAATAACCCAAAATGCTTGCAAAATTTTATTGAAATCGGTCCTGATTAAGATATAGCTCCCATATATATCTTTCATCCGATATGCCCTTTAAAGCTGTAGAAACCATTTTTATCATAATCGGATCAGATTTATATATAGCTATCATATATAACTTTCATCCGATAAGACCTTTTTAAAGCTGTAGAAGTCACAATTTTGGTTCCATCCCTACAAAATTTGGCACAAAGTGTTTTTTGGACATCCCAATATATGTGCAAAATTTCAATGAAATCGGTTCAGATTTAGATATAGCTCCCATATATATCTTTCATCCGATAAGATCTTTTAAGGCAGTAGAAGGCACAATTTTAGTCCGATCCTCACAAAATTTGGCACAAAGTGTTTGTTTGAACATCCCAATATGTGTGGAAAACTTCATTGAAATCGGTCCAAAATTAGATATAGCTCCCATATATATCTTTCATCCGATATGGTCTTTTAAAGCTGTAGTAACCACAATACTAGTCCGATCTTTACAAAATTTGGCACGAAGTGTTTTTTCGGACATCCCAATATATGTGCAAAATTTCATTGAAATCGGTCTAGATTTAGATATAGCCCCCATATATATCTTTCATCCGATATGGTCTTTTGAAGCTGTAGAAGCCACAATTTCGGTCCAATCTTTACCAAATTTAGTATGAGATGTTTCGTGCGACGTCTTAATACATGTGCAAAATTTCATTTAAATCGGTCCAGATTTAGATATAGCTCCCATATATAACTTTCATCCGATATGGCCTTATAGGACGGTAGAACACACAATTGTGGTCCGATCTTTACAAAATTTGGCACAAAGTGCTTCTTTTGACGTCTTAATATGAGTGCAAAATTTCATCATAATCGGATCAGATTTATATATAGATTCCATATATAACTTTCATCCGATATGCCTTTTTAAAGCTGTAGCAGCCACAATTTTGGTTCGATCTTTACAAAATGGTATGGAGCGTTTTATTCAACGTCCGCATATGTGTGCAAAGTTTCATAAAAATCGGTCCAGATTTAGATATAGCTCCCATATATATTTTTCATCCGATATGGCCTTTTAAGGCTGTAGAAGCCACAATTTTGGTCCGATCTCTATAAAATTTTTCATGAGATGGTTTAATTGACATCCAAATACGTGTGCAAAATTTCATCAAAATCGATTTAGATAAAACTCCCATATATATCTTTTATGCGTTTCGACTTTTAAGGCTATAGAAACCACAATTTTCGTACCATCGTAAGAAAATCGTATAAGGTTCTAGTCGACATTTCAATAGGTATGCAAAATTAAGGTCTGACTAGATTTGGATATAAGTGCTATCTATTAAAAGTATTACGTATACTCGGTGGTGAAGGGTATTATATAGTCGACGCCGACCGACTTTTGCCTTTCCTTACTGGTTTTTATATCTTTTCTTTTCCAATCCCACACATCTTGATCCTACCTCATTGCTACTCGCCAATAAGAAAGTGGTCGCTCTTCTGCCTCTTTTTGTGAAACAAAAATAAATGTGTGCCACATTCGATAGTTGATAGTCCTTCTCATTGGATTAAACCCGATATTATGACGTCACGTTTTTTGGGGAGAAGCCATGGTTTTTTTCAAAAAGAGTTCCAGGCCTAAAAACGTAAATAAGAAAAGTTGGAGGGATTTTTTTTTGAAAAGTTTCTTAACAACACCTTAACTGATGGTTATCATGTAGGCAACGAAAAACGAATATTCTTTTCTACAGACTGCGTAGTCTGACTTTAAGAGATTGTTGTTGTTGCTTGTTTACACTTAAATGGCTTAAAGCTGTCTTTGTTAGCCATTTGGCAACAAAGGATCATAAAAGTTTGCATATGTTTAAGCAGATTTTTATGACTGCGTAACTTAGCACACCACACGATACCACACCACAGATTTTCGCATTTTTTTCGCTTCATGCCACAATTGCCGGCAACCAAATTTTGGGCTTGCAGTCAATGTTGAAATGCCGTTATAGATTGATAAGAGATCTTTTCCTACATTTTGCTATGGGATAAAGTGAAAGAGATGAAAAGACAAGCAGTCTGTAGGCTTTGCATAGACTAGGCCTGTGATAATGAAATTCTGGCGAAAATATATTCGGAACATGGGAACTATGGCAGATGAAGCAAGCATTGTTGCAACATAGTTGATTACTAGTGACCGTATAAACTTATTAACAGGCAACGAAGTAATAAGCCATGTTATAAAAAAATTTTGTTAATTATTTTTAGATAAAAACGTATGACAAGATAGTAGGTAAAATATTGTAGGGATGAAAATATATTTTTTAAAAATTTTATTTTTTTTATTATTTGCATAAAATTCCGCTCTCTATTTACTACTATTAAAAATGACACAAGCTTGGTAGTCCTACAAATTTATAGTAAATTGAACAAGAATAAATGGTTTTCTTAGGAGGCCACCATAGCGCAGAGGTTATTATGTCCGCTTATGAAGCTGAACGCCTGGGTTCGAATCCTGGCGATACCATCAGAAACAAAATTTCAGCGGTGGTTTTCCCCTCCTAATGCTGGCAACATTTGTGAGGTACTATGCCATGTAAAACTTCTCTCCAAAGAGGTGTCGCACTGCGGCACGCCGTTCGAAGTCGGCTATAAAAAGGAGGCCCCTTATCATTGAGCTTAAACTTGCACTCATTGATATGTGGGAAGTTTGCCCCTGTTCCTTAGTGGAATGTTCATGGGCAAAATTTGCATTAGCATAAACGCAAGTAAATGCGTGCTAAGTTCGGCCGGGCCGAATCTTATATACCCTCCACTATAGGTCGCATTTGTCAAGTTCTTTGAATGACTTTTTCATATAGAAAAACACCACCTCCAAAATTTCATTAATAGCGCCCTCCAGAGGCCCAAAAAGTCAAACTGGGAAGTCGGTTTATATGGCAGCTATATCAGGTTATATACCGAAATTACGCCCTCTAGACGCTCAAGAAGTCTAATCGGGAGATCTGTTTATATGGCGGCTATATCAGGCCATGGACTGATTTATACTATACTTGGTACAGTTATTGGGGATCATACAAGAATACTTCATGCAAAAATCGGATATGAATTGCGCCCTCTAGAAGCTCTAGAAGTTAAGACCCAAGGTCGGTTTATATGGCAGCTATAGCAAAACATGGACCGATATGGCCCATTCACTATTAAGACTATTAAGACCTATACTATTGGGTTGCCCAAAAAGTAATTGCGGATTTTTCATATAGTCGGCGTTGACAAATTTTTTCACAGCTTGTGACTCTCTTCTGTCAGTTATCAGCTGTTAATTTAAGCTTGCTTTAAAAAAAAGGATAAATAAAGTATATTTGATTAAAGTTCATTCTAAGTTTTATTAAAAATGCATCCGTAATTACTTTTTGGACAACCCAATATTAAGAGCGCCTAGCCTTACTTCTTCGAAAGTTAGCGTGCTTTCGACAGTCAGACGGACGGATGGAGAGCCATTGCTAGATCCATTTTAAGTCGATCTGCACATGATCTCAATCATACCTCAGCTCTAACCACTTCGAATTTCAAAGAGTTATCTCCGTCTGTTCTCAAATGGTAACTTTTTTACAAATTTTTTTTTGTGTTTATCCCACTGTGGGACGGTGCTTTCGATTTTTAGAGCTATTGTTCAGCCAATTCTCACATATGGATGTCTGTAGTGGCATAAGGATCTACACAACTGTGCCCTTCGTATGATGATCGAGAGAGTATAACGTTCTGCGGCAGTGCTTATCCCCAGAGCAAAGAGGAGTACGCCAAGAGAGGCTCTGAATGCCATTTTCGAACTAAAGCTTCTACATCTTTAAGGTGGGTGCGTGGCAACTAAAATCTAAAACCTAAGACTGAGGAAGTCAGGTACCTGGAACTTCTCAAACTTCTAACATTCTTCTGCTTTAAAAGTGAGTGGAGATGCAACGTGATGGCATGCTATATGCGGCGCTACTGATTGTATGCCAAGACACTCCTTCTTTGTTAGGTACGTTTTTCCGAAAATAAATATCTGGCAGGGAGCACCCCGCCCTTCCTAGAACCCACTGTGTAGACGGATGGGCCAAAATTCTATGGAGTCACCGGAGCAGAGGTCTTCATTGAAGTTTTGGCATTCAGGAGGTCTTTGCGGTTCTGAAGACACTGGAGAGGAAGTCAATGCGGAAGCGGCGGCCGATCGAACTGTCTGATATACATGGACAAACAGAGGGCCCTAAAGAATCTGACGTCGAGCCATGTGAGGACGAAATTGTTTGGTAGATGCATACAGCTTCTTCGAATACTGGGAAAGCCTGTCACTCTATGCTGAGTCTCGGGCCATTAAGGAGTGGATCGCTGTTTGCCGCAGATCGTATTGCGGAATCGATGAGCCTTCGATTGTGCAAGCTTCTTGGTGGAGTGCTCGCCTTCTACGATGACAGCGCAAGCCTGGCGTGGGATAGTGCTATGGGTTACATGGTGAAAAAAACATTGGGTCGAGTATTTTGAGAATCAGAGCATCGCACAGTGGGATGAGAAAAAAAATTATTGGAAATAAGTCTACCATTTTTGAACGGGTAAAGAAATCATCAATTAGATGTTTATAGTTGAGGTTTCACCCAGTTGATGTACAAAATTTCAGGACTCTAGAAGGTTCGGGCGCCCATTGGTGTGCCTTCAAAGTTGGTCAACTCGGCTGTACAAAATTTTCTTCGGGCCGCCAAGAGTGCATTTATGGTCCGATTTTCCAATTTTTTTAATATGCATAAAAGTGCTCGATGCATATTTGCTTAAAAATGTTTTTTGACGGAAGGATTGGACCGGAAGGATGAGAGGGCATATATCACAATAAAAATATAGTAACTTTCATAAGTTTTCAAATCAAAAATTTTAAAATCGGTTGAGAAGGGCAAAGGCAGACAAGTAACAAAATAAAGGACCAGCCCCTGCGAAAATTTCCAAAAAAAAATTTTTTTTTGGAAAATTTTTTGAATACCATAGAAGCTATCACGCACATCAAAGAATGTTTTTTTTTTGGGTTTTTCGAGCACTTTCCTTGAAAATCGGACCATAAATGCCCTTTTGGCAGTTCGGACAAAATTTTGTAGGACCGAGGTGACCAATTTTAAAGGTCCACCAGTGGACCCTTGGGCTTTCTAAGGCCCAGAAATTTTGCGCATCAACTGGTTGGCACCTCTGTTATAACCACCTAAAATACAGTGATACAATGTGAGTTTGATATACAATTTACCATGATAGTGGTGTGGGGTATAAAAGCAACACCTGCATCCACAACAACTATGGGTTGCCCAAAAAGTAATTGCGGATTTTTTAAAAGAAAATAAATGCATTTTTAATAAAACTTAGAATGAACTTTAATCAAATATACTTTTTTTACACGTTTTTTTTTCTAAAGCAAGCTAAAAGTAACAGCTGATAACTGACAGAAGAAAGAATGCAATTACAGAGTCACAAGCTGTGAAAAAATTTGTCAACGCCGACTATATGAAAAATCCGCAATTACTTTTTGGGCAACCCAATATATCCACATTTCATTATTCAAAATTTAAGCCGAATTGCAGAAAATTTACGTACCCAAGTGGGAGATATAGTCAAGAGATGGTCCATTTGAACCATATTTCAGGAGAATATTGGGTGGCTCTAAGAAAATATAATGCTTTTGGGAGCTCAAAATGTTTAAACAAGAGATCGATCCATAAGGACAACTTTATCCAAATATGATCCGATTCGGACCATAGTTCAATGGCTTAGGTGGTCCGGGGTCCCTTAGTGGAATTGTCTGAAATTGTAAACGCTTGAAGATTATAAGACCCAACACAACCTTGAAGCTATAAAAGCTTTAATGTCGTTAAGATGAAAATAATTTACACTCATTGTGTCACAGGGGCCCGGGACTACACTACCAAGGGCCATGAAACTTTGCACATCATATCGTAAGCACCTCAGCTATAACTATTCAACATTTCGAATATTTATCTATACCAGTTCTCAAACTGCAGATATTCTAACACTTTTTTTGAATTTATCCCACTGTGCTTCATAGAATTGGAGGATTTAACTTAACCCAAAACAACATGGCGGCATTTAAAGTCGAACTGAAGCTGAACTCATTAATACTACTTCCTTTTTACGCACAATTCTATGACTTTCATCCATTACATTCAAGAAATTAAGTTATTTATAATCCCCCCCAAAGGAATTCTGTTCCCTATCACACAAAAATGCTTAGCATCATCTTAGCCACCAGCCAGTAGCAATCAGTAAGTTTCATTCAAAAGAAAATTTCCCTTCTTTTATTTGCAATCTATCCATCTAGCACCGTATCAAAAGAATCTCTACACAACTAATCAAACATTTTAAAGGCAGAAAGCAAAAGTCGTCGTCGATGTCGTTCAGCCTTAACCTTGCCACAATGTTTTGCTCTGTTAATATAAAATTTAAACTATTTCCTGTTGGTAGAACAGCAGAAAGTCATTATATACAATTTAATTTAAACATTCATTTAAAACACACATCGTCAAGCAAAACCAAGGAATATCAAGCCTCGGTAGGTCGAACATTCTGGCTTTGGTGCACTTTTCTTAGAGGGCAAAAAGAAAAATCACTCCAATTGCAATAAGTGAGTCTATAATAAAAAAAGAAGAAAAAAAAGGAAAAGAAAGAAATCAAAATGATATGAGAGACTATGTGATGGCCTGATGTCCGTAGGATGTGTAAGAAACTGAAGGGACAGACAGGCTGAATGATGATAGTGGCAACATCAACTAACGTTGATTATTTCATATAAGCTAAGGGTCCAAACCAACAAAGATATGGCTGTATAGATACAGAAGACACAAACTATTCATTTTGTTGTAAGCAAAAATTCATAACAATCCTTGAACATGGAGAAAAAAATAAAAAAAAAAAATAGTAAGCTTAAAATCTGCGAATCTTGAAAGAGGTCACTAAAAAATGACGAATGTGAATACAGAAAATTTAACCCAAGCAGCAGTCCTTTGCAAAACGAAAGACTTAAGACACAAACTCGATATTAGGAAAAAAAGTTAACTAAAAATAGTCTATTTGAGGGACCTTCTTTTAACTCTCGATTTCACATGGCGAGCCAAAGAACGACACAAATTAGTGGGGAAGCTTTACAAGACCGAAAAAATCACAAACGTGACCAGCATTTCAGGGGGAATAACCACAGCTGATGAATGTTTGTTTGATATTCTCGATAGGAGTCGAACCTAGGCGTTCAGCACCATGTTATGACATATTAGACGCCAGGCAACGAAGGCAAATAAAATGTTATGGAAATGTTAAAACTGGAAAAAACTGTAATTCTGCAAAGTTATTGCAGAAAATACGAAGAATATATGCAAATTTGCCCATGAACATTTCATTGACGAACAGGGGACAACTTCTCCCATATCACCGAGTGCTGGCCGATTCAAGTTTAAGCTCAATGATAAAGGGCCTCCTTTTTATAGACGAGTTCGAACAGCGTACCGCAGAGTGACACTTCTTCGTGGAGAAGTTTTTACATAGCAAAGTACCTCCAAAATGTCGCCAGCATTTGGAGAGGATAACCACCGCTAAGGTTTGAATCCAGGCGTTCAGCGTCATAGGCGGACATGCTAACCATTTAGAGGCCATCGTAGCGCCTCCACAATAAATGTATACCAATAATTTATTCAAATAAAATAAAAATGGTTTCCGGTGTTTTACGACTTTGGGGTCTGTTCAATTTTGTTTTCTTAAAAAAGTTTCAATTCTGCCGAGTATTAATTTTTTTTTTTTTTTTTGGAGTCTTAAAATTGAAATTCCAACAAAAATCATAACAGTTTTTCTTTAAGTGTTTTTTTCTTTTAATTTTGTGATATATTTTGGTGCGCAACAGCACCAAAGCTCCACCACCAGCTCGATATGATGGATGCTTCATAAATTATGAAGTATGAAAAAGAAACATGGAATTGTTACCCCAGAGAATAAAAAAAAAAATACTCGCAGCAAAAATTCTTCTTCAGGTGATTGTGATTGGTGCAATGCTTTTGCTTCCATATCAATCCTTGACTTTGGTGTCTCTTCGTTCGTTATTTACTGCTCCGCATAAGAGTCGTAATACTATGTGGTAGACACGATGTTAGAGTTGCAGCATTAAGACTCCACCAAAGGGAATCAAGCACTATCGGGCCAAATGATTGTTGCAAAGCAAAAAAACAAAAATGAAAGAAAAAAAAAAACAGCAACGCTTACAATGCAACATAAAGTGACTGCACTTGTTCGCAATTTCACTTAAAAGCCGTTGAAGCTCAGTCAGGCACACACGCACTTATTGATTAAAAGCATTTTTCGATACACATACAAGGCAATTTGAACGGCAAGCAGACGGACAGACGGACAACAGGCGGACAGACGAAATGAATTGAATGAGCATACGTACAGGCGAAAGGTGATTGAATGGATGAGCTGACAGATAAGTACAGCTATGGCGAAAATAATAGTCACAAATCAAAAAACTTATTGCAAATTGCAAATTTTGCCCTTGAACATTGCACTAAGGAACAGGGGCTATCTTCTCACATAACAATGAGTGTAGACCGATTCAAGTTTAATCTCAATGATAAGGGGACTCTTTTTTATGGCCGAGTCCGAGCGACACCTCTTTGGAGAGAACTTTTTACATGGCATAGAACCTAACAAGTGTTGCTATCATTAGGAGCAGAAAACTACAGCTGAAAATGTTTTTCCTGATGGTGTCGTCGGGATTCGAAAGCAGGCCTTCAGGGTCATATACGGACATGCTAACCTCTGGGCGACGGTGGCCTCCAAAAAAAAACTTTAATTAATGACAAACGAGGAAAGCGTGGTGCAAAATTTTGGTAAGATTGGTCAATAAAAGTGCTTGCAGAGGCTCTTGGGGTGAAAATCTGGCGAAATACATAAATGACATCTATAAAATCCTTCCTGCCGAATTTCGAGAGAATCGGTTAACAAGAAACCCTGTTATTGCAAATCGGACAAACATACATATGGGAGCTATATCCAAATCTGAACCGATTTCTATGAAATTAACCGGTAATATCAAGAGTCATAAGAAAATCCTTCCTGCCGAATATCGAGAGAATCGGTTGACAAATCACCATTTTATTGCAATATTACCGCAAATCGGACGAACATATACATGGGAGATATATCCAAATCTGAACCGATTTCTATGAAATTTACTGGTACTGTCTAGAGTCATAAAAAATCCTTCCTGCCGAATTTCAAGAGAATCGGTTAACTAATCACTATTTTATCGCAGTATTACTGCAAATCGGACGAACATATATATGGGAGTTATATCCAAATCTGAAACGATTTCTATGAAATTTACCGGTATTGTCAAGAGTCATAAGAAAATCCCTCCTGCCGAATTTCAAGAGAATCGGTTAACAAATCAGCATTTTATTGCATTATTACCGCAAATCGGACGAACATATATATGGGAGCTATATCCAAATCTGAACCGATTTCTATGAAATTTACCGGTAATGTCAAGAGTCATAAGGAAATCCTTCCTGCCGAATTTCAAGAGAATCGGTTAACAAACGACCATTTAATCGCAGTATTACTGCAAATGGGACGAACATATATATGAGAGCTATAAATAAATCTGAACCGATTTTTTCCAATTTCAATAGGCTTCATCTCAAGGCCAAAAAACATGCCCATATCAAATTTTAAGACGATCAGATGAAAACTGCGACCTGTACTTTGTACACAAATTAACATGGACAGACGGTCATAGATAAATCGAATCAGAAAGCGATTCTGAGTCGATCGGTATGCTTATCAATGGATCGATCTCTCTTACAAACCAATGCACTAAATTATAATACCCTGTACCACAGTAGTGGTGTAGACTGGTGTTTTATGTATTACAAAATAGGCAATTTTTTCATAAAAAACAGGAAAATTGCTCTGAGTTCCCAAAACTTAAAGCCCAAACTCCCCATCTGAAATTGCGACTTGAATCTGAAATTGCGACTTGAATCTGAAATTGCGACTTGAATCTGAAAATGCGACTTGAATCTGAAATTGCGACTTGAAAACCATTTTTACCCGAAATTGGTATTTTGGGTATTTATGTTAAAAGATTTGGGAAGTATTTATATTTTATAGCCACTACCATAGGATGAGGGTATGCCAACCTAGTCATTGCGTTTGTAACACCTCGAAATATTGATCTGCGTCTTGACATTTTGACTCGATCTAGCCATGTCCGTCCGTCCGTCTGTCGACATCAAGATAGCGATCGAACGCGTAAAGCTAGCCGCTTAAAATTTTGCACAGGTACTTCTAATCGATGTAGGTCGTTGGGTATTGCAAATAGGCCGTATCGGATCAGATTTTCATATAGCTTCCATAAAAACCGATCTCCCGATTTGACTAAATGATCCCTTACAAGCAGCAATTGTTGTCTGATTTGGTTCAAATTTGGTGGTGTTCGGTTATAACTTTCAACACCTGTGCCGAGTGCGGTCCAATCTCCCGATTTGAATAAATGGGATTTTGGCTATAACTACTACATAGACCGATCTGCAGATTAAGAGCCTTAAGCCCACAAAAGCCATGTCCAGATTGAACCACATTTAGATATAGCTGTCACATAGACCCATCTGCCGTCATTGGTTCTAAAGCCCATAAAAGATGCATTTATTTTCCGATTTGGCCGGAATTCGAAACAGTGACTTGTATTAAGTTTCTCGTCATCCGACCAGCATATGGTCCAGATCAGACTAATTCTAGTCCTTTCCGTTTTCGCTGGACAAAAATGTACCAAATCGAACTTTTTGGTACTTTTTAGTGCTTAAACGTACGAATATCACCAAATCCTGTCCTATTTCGTGCATATAACCCTATAAGTGCGTATAAGACCAACATTCGTGCAAAATTTTATGATTCTAGCTTTAACCGTTTGGGCTGGAGGATGATCAGCCAGATAGTCACGCAACACTTTTATATTTTATTTTATTTTATTTTATTTTATTTTATTTTATTTTATTTTATTTTATTTTATTTTATTTTATTTTATTTTATTTTATTTTATTTTATTTTATTTTATTTTATTTTATTTTATTTTATTATATTTTATTTTATTTTATTTTATTTTATTTTATTTTATTTTATTTTATTTTATTTTATTTTATTTTATTTTAATTTATTTTATTTTATTTTATTTTATTTTATTTTATTTTATTTTATTTTATTTTATTTTATTTTATTTTATTTTATTTAATTTTATTTTGTTTTATTTTATTTTATTTTATTTTATTTTATTTTATTTTATTTTATTTTATTTTATTTTATTTTATTTTATTTTATTTTATTTTATTTTATTTTATTTTATTTTATTTTATTTTATTTCATTACTAATTTCCAACCATAAACTGCTATATATTTGTTCACAGGTGTAATAATCAATCAAACAACGATTTTACTTCCATATACGCACTCTCATCAGTGAGTGCATATAAAGCTGGCATATTTTTTTCCAAGATTGTTGTGGTGAATGTTTCAAAACACCCAGGCCGACATTAACAACCACGAAGTGCTGCAAGTGCCCTCTATCTTAAGGTTGCTGGGGCAAATCACCGGATCGATGTTTCACATTATACGCGCATTTAATAATAATGAAAAAGGGGGCAATGCAAGACAACACAGCACATAATGCCACAAAAGGGCACTTTTCCCGTGCCATTGTTGTTTAGTAGGGCTGGCACTGGGCTTGTATATTGCAAATGCCAGCGATGCCACTACAGATATTTTTTTTTTTTTTTTTGGTTAAATTCATGTAATTACGAATTGTCGATGTTGCTGTTGTTTCGATTTATGTACAAAATCATGTGTTGCTGTTGCCTCGGAATTGGCCCGAAGAGAAGTAGAACTCATTGTTGTCCTCGTCTTCGTAGTAGTCGCCTTCGACATCAGCGATTGGCCTTCTTGTGTTTCGTTTTTTCTGAAAACTTTTCGCCCAGAGTCAGCCCAAACTAAGATGCGCATGCGCGCATGCTTAACAATTCATTGTAAATTTCCAAAGAGCTGCCCTTAAGTTATAAATATTTGTAAGGCTGTGTTTCGCATGCTACTCCTCCTCATTGGAGACTGTTTACCAGCCAGTGTAAAGAAAGATGGCAAATACAAGACAATCTTGGAAAAAAAAACCTCCTTTAATAGCTGAAGCCAAATTAAACGTTTTGTTGCCAAAAACTTTAAATTATAGCATTTTTTTCTCATTGTAAAGCGTTTTTGTGGTTTCTTTACATTGGTGGAAATTTTATTCGATTATCGATCGATGCGTTTTTTTCCCAATTTTTTTTTTTTTTTTTTGGTTTTTTGCTATAGACTTTTATTGTTGTAATTATTTGTTGTTTACATTTGTTTTGGCCTGTTTATGGTAAATGGTGATTTTTTCGAAAAAAATTTCTGCATGGTTTTGTGCAGGCAAATGGCCATAAGAGAAAGTCTCCAAAAGCTCGATCGAATTAAGGGTTCATTTATTTTATTTCGATTTTAGTCTTTGGCTTAAATGGCCGGCCAAGTCTACCAGCCCGTCTCTTCTGCTGTAATAAAATGTTGGATTCTTTTTATCGTTTGCTGCATCTGTTGGGTAATGGCTAAGGCGGAGGTGGCACTGCTGTCCGGCAATGGTGGTGGTGATGCTGTTTTATTGTTAAATTAAAATGCTTTAAATGTTTGGCAACATTTTGGCATTGCCATGGAATTCGAAATTCGTTGTTGTTGTTGTTGGTAGCTGCTGTTGTCGCTGTGACCAGCAACAATATATAAGAATATTTTCCCCCCCTGTTCATTGTTGCTGAAAAAAAAAAAAAACAAAATGTATGATTAAACATTTAAAACAACGCCCACCAAATCGCTTAATTGGTTTTCCATCCGCCAGGGCACTTTGCAGATTGCCATTGTGGCCAGCAAACGAAGCAGCATGTAGCCGATCGATAGATTGGCCATTTCTGTTGATCCACCGCTTAATCGGTTCGGGGACAAAAAGCCACCAACATGCGCGCGTTACGCTTTGATTGTGGCTTGCCCCCATTGCAGAAGGGGAAGTTGCCGCCAAGCAGTGAATTAATTTGTTATGAACACAAAGTAAGTGTAATTAATCTTTGGGCATGAAAAATGTGAGTGAATTTTTAATTAAACTCTACTTTGATATTATGTGGGTTTAGGCATTAAATCAAGTGAACTTTTTTTTTTTGAAGTTGCTGTTCAAAATGCTTTTTTTGAGTTTTTTTTTTTTGTTGTTGGAAAATATGAATACAAAAATAAGGAGCATAGAATTTCAATTCTATATGTAGGTGTTGTTTGCATATTTAAAAAAAAATCGTAAGAATTTAAACCACACGAAAATGATAAAGACATCATTATTAATTATTTTCCCACACTTAAGGTTCCATCTATTTAGCTGTTAAACAAAGACTTCTACACCATCATGAAGCTCCAAATCATAACCAAAATTCTGGCTTAACTTAGTCCGCAACGCAGTCACCGGTATGGCATTGGGGCAAGCTGGGAACAAATACATAGAATGCCTGCCTATGGGAGCTATATCTAAATCTGAACCGATTTTCATGAAATCTTCCACATCTATTAGGATGGCAAATATAACACCTCGCGCAAAATATTGTAAAGATAGGACTAAAATTGTGGCTTCTACAGCCTTAAACAGTCATATCGGATGAAAGATATATATGGAAGCTATATCTAAATCTGGACCGATTTTCATGAAATTTTCCACACCATTAGGACGTCAAATATAACACCTCGCGCAAAATACTGTAAAGATACGACTAAAATTGTAGCTTCTATAGCCTTAAACAGCCATATCGGATAAAAGATATATATGGGAGCTATATGTAAATCTGGACCGATTTTTATGAAATTTTGCACACATATGTAGACCTCAAATAAAACACTCAGTGCCAAATTTTGTAAAGATCGGACGAAAATTGTGGCTTCTACAGTCTTAATAGTTCAAATCGGATGAAAGATATATATGGGAGCTATATCTAAATCTGAACCGATGTTTATGAAATTTTGCACACATATTTAGACCTCAAATAAAATACCCAACGCCAAATTTTGTAAAGATCGTATGAAAATTGTGGCTTTTACAGCCTTAAACGGCCATATCGGATGAAAGATATATATGGGAGCTATATCTAAATCTTAATCGATTTTCTTCAAAATCATTAGCGTTTGTCCTTGGGCCAACAGAGTGACATGTGCAAAATTTCGTTGCAATCGGACAACAAATACGATCTGTATTCTTGATTACAAGAATACATGGACTCACAGACGGACATGGCTAAATCGAATCAGAATGTGATTCTGAATCGATCGGTGTACTTATTAATGGGTCTAGCTCTTCTCCTTTTTAGCGTTGCAAACAAATACACAAATCTATAATACCCTGTACCACAGTGGTGGTGCAGGTGTCCGTGTGTCTGTCCGACTGTCTGTTGTGATCACTCTAAGCCTTCAAAAATTGAGATATTGAGCTGAAATTTAACACAGATACGGTTTTTTGATGCACAATGGCCAGTTCTTGAACGGGCCAAATCGGACCATATTTGGATATTGCTGCTATATAGACCGATTTTCCGACAAAGGGTCTAATGCCCATAAAAAATTTATTTTTCATCAGATTTCGGTGAAATTTGAAATAGTGAGTAGTTTAATGCTTCCCGACAACTGACCCAAATATGGTTCTGAACGGACTATATTTAGATATAGCTACCATATAGACCGATCTCGCGATTAAAGGTCTGAAGACCATAAAAAATTTATTTTTAATCCGATTTCGCTGAAATTTGCATCAGTGAGCTATTTTAAACCTCCCAATATCTGACCAAAATATGAATTAGATCGGTCGATAGTTAGATATAGCTGCCATATAGACCGATCTTCCGATAAAGGGTCTGAAGACCATAAAAGCTTTATTTATCACCAGATTTCGCTGAAATTTGCAACAGTGAGTTATTTTAAGTCTCCTGATATCTGACTTAAATGTGGTTCAGATCGGACTATATTTAGATATAGCTGCCATATAGACCGATCTCCCGATAAAGGGTCTGAAGACCATAAAAGCTTTATTTGTTACCCGATTTCGATGAAATTTGCAGCAGTGGGTTTTTTTAAGCCTACCGATATCTGAACACAATATGGTTCAGATGAAACTATATTTAGATATAGCTACCATATAGACCGATCTCCCGATAAACTGTCTGAGGCCCATAAAAGCTTTATTTTTTATCCGATTTCGCTGAAATTTGGAACAGTGCGCAGTTTTAAGCCTCTCAACATCCGACCTAAATGTGGTACAGATCGGACTATATATAGATATAGCTACCATATAGACCGATCTCCCGATAAAGGGTCTGAAGCCCATAAAAGCTTTATTTTTTATCGGATTTCTCTGAAATTTGGAATTGTGCGCAGTTTTAAGCCTCTCAACATCCGACCCAAATGTGATACAGATCGGACTATATTTAGATATACCTGCCATATATACCGATCTCTAGATAAAGGTTTTGAATCCCATAAAAGCTTTATTTTTTAACCAATTTCGCTAAATTTTAAATACAAGCCTCACAACATAGAATCAAAATATTGTTCAGATCGGAATTTATTCAGATATTTTACCAGATTGTGGTGAAAAGGGGTTTACATACACACCCGAGGTGGTGGGTATCCAATATTCGGCCCGGCCGTACTTAATGCCTTTTTACTTTTTTTTTTGTCCACTTTAACAGTTTATCATACTTTCACTTCGGACTCAATAAATCATCATTAGATTACTTGTAATGGGAGAACTTCCCCAAAGCGCCCATTTTTTTTTTTTTGCTTCTTCATTATAATCAGTAAGTATTGCAGGCTCTTCAAATGTATTTTGATTTATGCGTACAAGATAAACGTTATTACTACAATTTTTTGTTGTTGCTTGTTAGTGTTGTTGTTGTTGTTGTTGCTGTTGTACATATGAACAATGTAATAATGTTAAGGCATAATGTTCATACATACAATTACTATTGGCCAGAATGAATTATGTTTTTAATATAGTTACAACAACAATAACAAACTAACTGCAACAACAACAACAACAGTAGCAATAATAATCAGAACACAAGCCATCTACCAACGACATCAGAGACAAGGCAGCAACTATGTACTAGTCTAGTCCATAGTAAAACATCAATCCATCCATCCATCCATCCATCTATGGCCCCATCAACCACATTGGCCAGGCAATCGATTGCTACAAGCTGCAACATTAAAGAAAGTAATGGCAACAGCAACATTATGCGCCTGCCGCCGCCTCAGCCGCAGCCACCACATTCGCAGCTGTTGCCAAGTTCTTCCTGCAGTACCAAACAGCAGCTCGGCAACATGTCAAAAGTTTGCTATTAAACAAAGCTTCCGATGACCATCCTTAAACAGCTTCTGTGTTAAACTATAATAACTAACTATACGCTACACCGGCAATGGCAATGATGATGAGCTTGAGCAAAAGAGCTAGAGGATGACGACTTAGATGGTGATTGTTGCATGCTGATGTCTGAGACTGGCACTGAGCACACAAGCACAACTCTAGCCATACTGCCCACAAACGGAGAGTACTCAGCTGCCATGCTGCCCCTTAAATCGATTACACAGGGTATGAAAATCACCTCTGCACTACTTTTTGTTTTTTTCTTTTCTTTGTGCAGTGCTCCTTTTACTCCTTGGCAAAAATAATAAATTCATTGAAAAAATTACAAAGCAAGTTGAAAAGTTTCTACATTGGATTTTCATCTCATTTCGTTTGAAATATGAGGTACAGTGGGAAGAGGACAAAAATTAATAAAGCATAATAAAATTAATTTCAATCAAGGCAAAAAAAAAAATTTTCAAAATTTTGTTAGTCAATATTTGCTTTATGGAAAATTTCCTTTCACTTCGACCTGATCCTCCTGGCATACCTGATTTTGTATATCAGATTCATACTCTACCTCCCCTAAACCTTTCATTTCAGCCCCGCATTGATATGAACGATCGATGAACTTTTAATTTTGGGTGGTGTCGGTCTATCGGTCTATATGATAGCTATATTCAAATCTTGACCGATCTGGGCGAAGTTGAAGAAGGATGTCGAAGGGCCTATCGCAACTCACTGACCCAATTAAAAAAAAAAGGCCTATAACATTCAGTAAAATGCATGAAATCTTTATTTGATTCGATAGTACGGTCCATATAACCCATCCAATGGTCAATCAGCTTAGTCCAATTTTGGCATACTCTTTCCAACAATTCGACCGGTATCTCACGAATAAATTCTTCAATCTTTTCTTCCAATGCGACAATTCAAACGGGCTTGTCTGTGTGGCCATGAGCTTTAAAATAGCCCACAAAAAATAGTCTAAAGGCGTTAGATCGCATTATCTAGGCGGCCAATTGTCTAGTCGCGAACGTGATTTTAAATGTTCACCGAACTCGCCTCTCCTTAAGTTCGTTGTTACGCGTGCTGTGTGTCATGTGGCACCGTCTTGTTGAAACCGCATGTCATGCAAGTCAAGCTCTTGCATTTTGCGCAAAAAAAAATGGTGAATATCATCTGACGGTAGCGCTCACCATTGACAGTTACGTTACGATTCGCATCATCTTTGAAGAAGTACGGTCCAATGATGCTACCAGCCCATAAACCGCACCAAAATGTGAATTTTTCAGGATGCATTGGTAGTTCTTGCAATGCTTCTGGCTGATCTTCACTCCAAAATCGACAATTTTGCTTATCTACGTAGCCATTGAGCCAAAAATGAGCTCTCACCATAAAATGGAAGAAGTGCGCGCTGAACTTTCTTAAAAGAGTGCACATTTTTGTTTTTTTGTGTTTTTCGTTTGTAAGACGATCTATGGTTAAAGTATAGACCAAACTGAAGGCGTTTGACAGTGAAACAAAACACGAAACGTGCGTGAGCTTCTTAAACTGGTGTTGCCAAAATGATAATAGCTAAAAAATCTCCCTTTATATCGGGTTGCCCAAAAAGTAATTGCGGATTTTTTAAAAGAAAATAAATGCATTTTTAATAAAACTTAGAATGAACTTTAATCAAATATACTTTTTTTACACTTTTTTTCTAAAGCAAGCTAAAACAAACAGCTGATAACTGACACAAGAAAGAATGCAATTACAGAGTCACAAGCTGTGAAAACAATTTGTCAACGCCGACTATATGAAAAATCCGCAATTACTTTTTGGGCAGCCCAATATAAAGGATATCTGTGAAATAAACCTATTTTAAATCTACAAAAACTTTTGTGAATAAGACTTTGTCAACATTTTATTCATTTGGAAAACGAAAAAAAAATTTTCTATATATTCCTATAAAATTTTTCTTTAAATGTTAGATTTCTTAGCAAAACTTGACGCAAATTTTGTCCAAAAGTTGAAATTTTTTCTCAAAAAATTACATCAAAATATTTCCTAAATCACCACTGTATACTTTTTCTTAATTTCCTTCAAATACCGCCTCTAGCCTTTTCGAATTCATTCATCAGTGTTTTCTTAAATACATAACAATTTTTAGCCCATAGATGTTACAGTTTGTTGGTGTGGTGGTTGTTGCGATTGTCCTGCTCGTTGTTGTTGTTGTTGTTCTTACTACAACTACTGCTGCTGCTGACGTTGTTCTAAACTCATTTTCCTATGATCTGACTGACTGGTCTAGTTACATACTATGCGTATCTTGTTAATGCATCTTTCTTTTAGTTCTTTGGGGTCCTGACCACCACCGCGTATGCTTTTACATGCCATGCGAATGGCTAACATCCTTCCACCACAAAAAAAAAAAAAACCAAAAAACAAAACTAAAACCAAAACAGAAAAACGAACTACTCTAAAGATAATGCCGCACCCATAAACAGGCAGCTGTTTTTCATGTTAACCTGGGGTCTGTCCCAACGTATGGATGGGATGCATCCATCCATGTTCATGTTGTGTCCATAAGATGGACAGACTGCCATGAATGCAATCCATATGGACTACTGCTGCCGCTCTTAGAACAGCCACTCTCATGTGTTTTTAGTCATTCACTTGCATTGCAAGCCCAACGCAAAGAAGGTAGATGAAAAAAAATTTATGTTGTTAACAAGATTGATTGGAGGTTGGTGGTGGTGGTGGTGCCGCCGCGCAATAGTTACTCCAATGGCAGGGAGTCATAGTTATAGCATTACTAAGTTGTGGCTACAATAGCAGATCAGAGCAGAAAGCGGGCAAGTGCCAGCCTCAGCGCAAAACATTCTAAAGATTCGCTTTTGTTTTGTTCATCGCTCTGAGATGGGTTTGCTTCCTTTGCTTTTTTTTATGGTCTTGTTGGCTGCCCTCCATTGCTAGACTTAATGTACGTTGTTAACTATGTAAAATTTTGCAGTTGCCGGCGCTGATGTTGTTGTTGTTAGTTTGCCAACTTATTATTTTATTTGCAAGATAGATTTGTTCTGACTTGAAAATGCACCTGTTCGCATTTTTTGTTTAAGAATGAATTGAAAACAAAGTGAATGTGAAGTTTTGTTTTTGCTCTCCTCTGATGGCTTCGATTTAAGTCGCTGATATTGAATTGAAATTTCGGTTTAAGGAGATTTTAAACGTAAAAGAATAGAAAAGGGATTATTTAGGTTACTCAGGCATAAAACAAAGAAATAAAACTTTTTCCTAAAGAAATTTTAAGAATATTAAGCCAAGAAGTTCATCATGAAAAATGGTCCATAGTGCCATGGTTGAACTTAATGTTTAAAACAAAAGACTTAAGCAACGAACCTGAAGGAATAGACTGGAACACATTCGAGCATCTTTGCCACCTATAAGGAATTTTATTTATATGGACCAGGACCCTGAATCTGGCGGGAACTCATGCTGTCAAAACTAGTGAGGCCTTCGGCCATGTTAAACCGCAAAACCATGTCTCGGACAGCACTTATTGGAATGAGATGGGCATTGCCGCTGTTTATTAATGAAGGAGAAAATTTTATAAAAATTTGGATTCTTGACACGATTGTTGAAAGTCGTAACATAACACTCCGTGCAAAATATCATCTCAGTCGTACAACAATTGCGGTCTCCAGCAGCTCAACAAGTCAAATTAGGCGATCAGCTTATATGACAGCTATTGGGTTGCCCAAAAAGTAATTGCGGATTTTTCATATAGTCGGCGTTGACAAATTTTTTTACAGCTTGTGACTCTGTAATTGCATTCTTTCTTCTGTCAGTTATCAGCTGTTACTTTTAGCTTGCTTTAGAAAAAAGTGTAAAAAAAGTATATTTGATTAAAGTTCATTCTAAGTGTTATTAAAAATGCATTTATTTTCTTTTAAAAAATCCGCAATTACTTTTTGGGCAATTGGAAAATAAGAAATTTAAATTAAACGACTTCGAGAGAAGATTATGAATTTAATTTATTTGGGACGAAGAGAGCGATGCGACCCAGTTGAAGTGGCTGAAACCGCTCCAAATCCTCGATATAGTGGGATCAGAACCATATTTAGGTCGCATGTTTGGAGGTCTTAACCTACTCACAGTTTTAAATTTCAGCGAAATCGGGAAATAAATAAAGCTTTTATGGCCTTCAGACCCTTTATCGGGAGCTCGGTTTTTATGGCAGCTATATCTAAATAAAGTCCGATCGGAACCATATTTAGGTCAGATGTTGGGAGGCTTAAAATAACCCTCCCCCGTTACCCAAAAAATACCACCCAAAATCAAATGTGAACTGATAATGACAATATGTGTCAGTCCACTTTTGATTTTGGGTGGTGTTTTTTGGGTAACGGTATCCGCCCCTTCCGATATCAACAAGCCTTTCATGTCCCATATTGTCATGATCGTCCAATAAACCTATTTTAAAGGGTTTTGGGGATGGGCGGCCCCCAGTTACTTGGACCCAGTTTTTAATATGAAACTCGTACTCCACTCCTGAAAACCGTTCACTTGAGTCCCATATTGCCCCGATCGGTACACTTTTATTTGTGGGTAGCACTTTTGGGTAAAAAATCAAAAATTTTACCTTTATGGAAAATTTCTAAAAAAAAAAATTTGTTCATAGTTTCTTCCCCATCCACCAAACTAAACTTTAATAAACATTTCCTTGACTTGTCTAAATATTTCATTTTCAGTGTCAGCATTTAACGCTTGCACATGTAATTATATATTCTGTGGCCGGTATTGTGTTTTTTGTTAAAAGATGAAATAAAAAACGATTACAAAAACAAAAATTCATACCTGTTCGCCACAATCAAAGCTAAGAGAGGAAATTACAACATTTACACCTTTCTGTGGCGAATTGGTGATTGGAAACCTATAACAACAGAGTTGTGAAATAAAAGGGTTCTTTCATGAAAGCCAAATGAATGCATGGTGGATTAAAACAGAAGTCATTATTTAATTACAGAGCACAACAAAACCGCAGCGTTTGGGATCTTCACACATTTCATGCATGGCATAAAGGCGGCTTACAAACAACAGATCAACCGCCGCCGCTGTTAGGACCACCTCGCCACCTTGTGATATGGCAAATCCCACAAATACGAATATTGCGTTGATACTGTCGGCCATCCTCAACGGATTCGATGAAAAATGACATTACAATGAAGGCTAGCCCCAAGAAGAAACCAAGCAATTAAAGTGTCAAAATGGTGGCATAAATTGACGCACAACGCTTCGCCATTTACCGTGAAATAAAAAAAAATCCAAAGAAAATAAAAACCCCAAATTATACAACAAGCAGAAGTGTATGGATGGAGCAGGGACGACTCCCTGGTGGATACAGAATACAATCATTACGTAAAATTTGTGTCATGAAACTGATAATTTTGCTGTTGTTGTAGCAGGAAAGAAATAAAAATAAATCTCATTGACTTACCCTGTTGTTTGGGTGGTGGACCAAAGTATTGGACCCCACCAAACTGACATGCAGTATTTGTCTTACATGCTGTGGCAAGGTTGCTTAAGGTAGAAGACAAGGAAAAATCAAGCACTTACCTAAAAAAGAAAAAAAAAGATAAAATTAGAATTTTGGTATAAAACTAAAAAAATAATTATTTACAAGGAAATCCTGCAAGGGATCCTTTTTAAAAAGAAAAAAAACTTTAAAAATATTTCATAAAAATTTATATATTTATCATAAACTAGCCGAACCGGGCCCGCTTCGCTGCACCTTCTTTAACTCTCTTAAATCTTTTAAGTTTGGGGACACTTCGCCCTGAAGGCGGATATCGAATTCGTGCCGAATCCTGGCGAGAACATCGGACAAAGCGGTGTTCATCCCCTCTTAATGTTGGCCAAATTTGCGAGGTACAATGTCATGCATGGTCATTTTCCCCAAAGAGGTGTCGCACTGCGGGACGCCGTTCGGACTCGACTATAAAAAAGGTGCCCTATCATTGAGTTTAAACTTGAATCGGAAAGAAATCATTGATGTGTGAGAATTTGTTTTTGGGTAAAAGAGAGGGCCCACCTCCACCCGATTTTTAAAAATTATATAGCCCATGTTTCCTTGCAGACAAACGTACACAATGTATGAAAATTTTAAGAAAATCGGTTCAGGCAAGTATCATATAGTCACAATGGGCCTCCTGACGTTTTGGCGTGACCCCCAATACTTCGATCTGATTTTGTATGCCAGATTCGAAATCTATTTCCCGAGTACCTTCCATTTGAGCCCCATATTGAAATGAACGTCCAATATGTCTGTTTAGGGGAGTTTTGGGGTTGGGGCGGGCCAATGGGTACTTAGACTCAAATTTTAATACCTTATTCGTAATCTACTCTCTAATACCTTTCATTTGATACCTATATTGTCCCGGCCGGTCTACTTACGATTTTAGGATGTGTTTTTGGCATAAGGGGGGAGGGTCCGTCCCCCCACCGAACCCAAAAATCATATAGCCTATGTTCCCTTCCAGACCAACATACACAAAATGCGACAATTTCGAGAAAATCGGTTATGCCGTTTTCAGTCTATACGGAACAAACAAACCGAGTCCTATATATCCGTGATTGGCTAATGTGCCCATTTTGGGTGTTTTTGTGGGGGTGGGGTGACGCCCTTTACCTCGACATGACATGAATTTGTATGCCAGATTCGTTATCTACTCCCACATACTTCCCTTCCCCCTACCCCCTTCCGTTATCAATAATTAATAAGGCCTACTTCCTGACCATATTCGTAATGTACTTCCGAATACCTTTCATTTTAGTCCCATATTGTCATGATCGTCAAATAAACCTATTTTAAGGAGTTTTGGGGGTGTAGAGTAGAGTAGAGTAGAGTAGAGTAGAGTAGAGTAGAGTAGAGTAGAGTAGAGTAGAGTAGAGTAGAGTAGAGTAGAGTAGAGTAGAGCAGAGTAGAGTAGAGTAGAGTAGAGTAGAGTAGAGTAGAGTAGAGTAGAGTAGAGTAGAGTAGAGTAGAGTAGAGTAGAGTAGAGTAGAGTAGAGTAGAGTAGAGTAGAGTAGAGTAGAGTAGAGTAGAGTAGAGTAGAGTAGAGTAGAGTAGAGTAGAGTAGAGTAGAGTAGAGTAGAGTAGAGTAGAGTAGAGTAGAGTAGAGTAGAGTAGAGTAGAGTAGAGTAGAGTAGAGTAGAGTAGAGTAGAGTAGAGTAGAGTAGAGTAGAGTAGAGTAGAGTAGAGTAGAGTAGAGTAGAGTAGAGTAGAGTAGAGTAGAGTAGAGTAGAGTAGAGTAGAGTAGAGTAGAGTAGAGTAGAGTAGAGTAGAGTAGAGTAGAGTAGAGTAGAGTAGAGTAGAGTAGAGTAGAGTAGAGTAGAGTAGAGTAGAGTAGAGTAGAGTAGAGTAGAGTAGAGTAGAGTAGAGTAGAGTAGAGTAGAGTAGAGTAGAGTAGAGTAGAGTAGAGTAGAGTAGAGTAGAGTAGAGTAGAGTAGAGTAGAGTAGAGTAGAGTAGAGTAGAGTAGAGTAGAGTAGAGTAGAGTAGAGTAGAGTAGAGTAGAGTAGAGTAGAGTAGAGTAGAGTAGAGTAGAGTAGAGTAGAGTAGAGTAGAGTAGAGTAGAGTAGAGTAGAGTAGAGTAGAGTAGAGTAGAGTAGAGTAGAGTAGAGTAGAGTAGAGTAGAGTAGAGTAGAGTAGAGTAGAGTAGAGTAGAGTAGAGTAGAGTAGAGTAGAGTAGAGTAGAGTAGAGTAGAGTAGAGTAGAGTAGAGTAGAGTAGAGTAGAGTAGAGTAGAGTAGAGTAGAGTAGAGTAGAGTAGAGTAGAGTAGAGTAGAGTAGAGTAGAGTAGAGTAGAGTAGAGTAGAGTAGAGTAGAGTAGAGTAGAGTAGAGTAGAGTAGAGTAGAGTAGAGTAGAGTAGAGTAGAGTAGAGTAGAGTAGAGTAGAGTAGAGTAGAGTAGAGTAGAGTAGAGTAGAGTAGAGTAGAGTAGAGTAGAGTAGAGTAGAGTAGAGTAGAGTAGAGTAGAGTAGAGTAGAGTAGAGTAGAGTAGAGTAGAGTAGAGTAGAGTAGAGTAGAGTAGAGTAGAGTAGAGTAGAGTAGAGTAGAGTAGAGTAGAGTAGAGTAGAGTAGAGTAGAGTAGAGTAGAGTAGAGTAGAGTAGAGTAGAGTAGAGTAGAGTAGAGTAGAGTAGAGTAGAGTAGAGTAGAGTAGAGTAGAGTAGAGTAGAGTAGAGTAGAGTAGAGTAGAGTAGAGTAGAGTAGAGTAGAGTAGAGTAGAGTAGAGTAGAGTAGAGTAGAGTAGAGTAGAGTAGAGTAGAGTAGAGTAGAGTAGAGTAGAGTAGAGTAGAGTAGAGTAGAGTAGAGTAGAGTAGAGTAGAGTAGAGTAGAGTAGAGTAGAGTAGAGTAGAGTAGAGTAGAGTAGAGTAGAGTAGAGTAGAGTAGAGTAGAGTAGAGTAGAGTAGAGTAGAGTAGAGTAGAGTAGAGTAGAGTAGAGTAGAGTAGAGTAGAGTAGAGTAGAGTAGAGTAGAGTAGAGTAGAGTAGAGTAGAGTAGAGTAGAGTAGAGTAGAGTAGAGTAGAGTAGAGTAGAGTAGAGTAGAGTAGAGTAGAGTAGAGTAGAGTAGAGTAGAGTAGAGTAGAGTAGAGTAGAGTAGAGTAGAGTAGAGTAGAGTAGAGTAGAGTAGAGTAGAGTAGAGTAGAGTAGAGTAGAGTAGAGTAGAGTAGAGTAGAGTAGAGTAGAGTAGAGTAGAGTAGAGTAGAGTAGAGTAGAGTAGAGTAGAGTAGAGTAGAGTAGAGTAGAGTAGAGTAGAGTAAAGTAGAGTAGAGTAGAGTAGAGTAGAGTAGAGTAACAGACGCAAGTTCGAAGATAAAGAGTGATTTTTTAAGAGCTATAGGAAAGTTAAAAAAACACATAAGATTCTGACAAATGCATGAAATCTTTATAGCAAAATGCAAATTTTGCCCATGAATATTCCATTAAGGAACAGGGGCAAACTTCTCAGATATCAATGAGTGCAGTCCGGTCCAAGTTTAAGCTCAATGATAAGGAGCCTCCTTTTTATAGCCGAGTCCGAACGGCGTGCCGCAGTGCGACACCTCTTTGGAGAGAAGTATTACATGGCATAGGAGGAAAAAACCACCGCTGATGGTCTGATGGTCTCGCCGAGATTCGAACCCAGGCGTTCAGCATCATAGGCGGACATGCTGACCTCTGCACTACGGTTGCCATATAATTTAATGTTTGGAGATTATTTCATGCATTCTAAGTCCAATTTTGGCATACTCTTTTAAATATTTCGGCCGGTATCTCACGAATAAATGCTTCAATGTTGTCTTCCAATACGTCAATTGAAGTCATGAGCTTTGACATAGCCCCACAAAAATTGTCTAAAGGCGTTAAATCGCACGATTTAGGAGGACAATTGACCGGTCCCGAACGTAAAATAAAATGTTCCCCGAACTCGCCTCTCAATAACTCCATTGCTACGCGTGCTATGTGGCACCGTTTTGTTGAAACCACATGTTGTGCAAGTCAAGCACTTGCATTTCGGGCAAAAAAAAAGTTGGATATCATCTCACGATAGCGCTCATCATTCAAAGTTACGTTACGAATCGCATCATCTTTAAAGAAGTACGGTCCAATGATGCCACCAGCCTACAAACCGCACCAAACTGTGACTTTTTCTGGATGCATTGGTAGCTCTTGCAATGCTTCTGGCTGAAATTGTCAATTCTGCTTATTTACATATCCATTGAGCTAAAAATGAACTTTGTACCTAAAAGGGAATAAGCGCGCGATGAATTTTATTTAACAGAGCATGCATTTTGATAATAAAATTCAATATACTGCAAGCGTTGTTCGTTTGTAAGACGATTTATGGTTAAATTATAGATCAAACTGAAAATGTTTGACTGTGAAACAAAACACTAAACGTGTGTGAGCTGTTTAAGCCGAAAGCATAATAGCTAAAAATTCACCCTTTAGTTTAATATAAATATTCAAAGGAAAATTTTCTTCCTTATACCGTAAAGCAAGGCGCAGTCTAACGAGCTCAAAAATTTCTTCGAAATTGTCCATAAAATAAAAATTCTAGACAACATTGGAAAAAACATTTGAACAATTTCAAAAAAAAACCATAAAAATTATGTTTTGTCAGTATTTTTATTCAAAGATCGTTGTTCGTTAAAATTCGCTGTAAACATTTTTTTCGTCTAAAATTTTTTTTAAAAAATTGGAAAAGTTTCTTCTACAGATTTACATTTCAAATTTTAAAATATTTTTTACATTGGCAACACTGTTTTAGACTAAAATTTTTATCTAAGGCAGCATCCATCACTGGCTAGAACAAACAATTTGGGTGGTTTTGCCTCGGGCCTAGCTCAATTGCATAGCTTTTAGGAGTATTGCAATATGGCATGCCCAACTGCACGATTCATACGGAAGCCCTGTAAAGAAGCTAAAGTTTAGCACAATTCGACGTTTTGGTGGTGGTAAACTCTACCCTGGCTATGACTTTAGGCTATGCCAGTGGAAGTTAAGGCAATGATTACCTTTGATTACACTTTGATTTATATGTTGGCAATAAGGCAATCCCTTTGCCACACCATGACAAAGTAAATGGTTGTAATGCCTCTAAAGAAGCAAAGCTAAGAGCATAATAAGACTTTTTCATTATATGTTGCCGGGGCAGGCAATAAGTCAAATATAGCCATGGACAAAAATATAGCAGGGAAATTATTTTTTACAATTATGTGAGTACTTGCAATAGGAAGGGTCTGAGTTTATGGCCAGGTCCTTTGCTAGGGCAGGACTATGTCAAATTAAGAAGGGATTATATCGAACTTAAGCTCCGTAATGAATTAGGGGAACTAATGTCAAAATGTGAAAAGAGTGGTAAGTTGGTACTTTGAGGATATGAAAAGTAAATACAAGGGGGTATATTTTGCTCAGACAAACTGCCAGAGACTGGTAATGACTTGAGAAAGCCCTCCAATCAATTGCTTTGAATATGAGCTTCCTTCATCCTTACTCCACTTTTGACCTCAACTTGCTTTTGTCTTTCGCACAAGTGTCCCCATGATGATGAAGAAAAAAAAAACTACCACAAAAGCTTTGAATATAATGCAGTTCTAGGCAAAATATCTGCATTTGTGTTATCTGATGCAATGCAGAAAACAATTTGGCAAACAGCATGACCTAAACTCTAGGAATGGCCAAATGAACAAAAGAACACCAGAATCAGCATGCTGTATTGTGTGCTCTAAAGTGACTGAACAAACGAACCAAAATTTAAACATTTTTTACTATCTTCTCATTTGGGGTTTTTTTATAGTGGACAAATGGACAAAAACCAAAAAACTAAAAAAAAATATATAGACAACCAACTGTGCTTGTATCAGCAGAAAGTTGCAACAACAAAAACAATAACATTGACAGCAGCAACAACAACAAAGAATAATAATGCCAAATTATTAAAATGATTGTTGAACAAATAAAGAAATTTTCCTAAGAAACTGTCCAACGGGAAATAAATGAAATTTTTTTTGCTTCATAGCTGCCTTCTGCGAAGTGCTATGTCAGTTTAAAATATGCCATTTATTTAGGCCATTTCTTTTCTTTTTTTATTTTTTTGTTGCTGCTGGCCTCGCTGATGTATTTGAACAACACTTTGGATTGGCTGCAGCAGCAACACCCCGCCTAAATGGCCAACAATTAGTAAAGGTGTTCAAAAACAGTTATCAGCAGCGGCAGTTCGGTTGCCTCGTTTCCAAGCCGCACTTGAATTTCTCTTTGAAGAGATGTAGTCCCCCCAAAAAAAAAAAACAGAAAAAAATTATAACCGCAATTGCAATTAATTGTAAATTGATTCGTTTCTTTAACGAAAAATGTTGAGAAAAAACAGTTCTCACTTAGTGAAGGCAGGGAAGGACGCACAGACGAATGGACGGACGGACGGACGGCTTACTACAAAACTTGCTCGTTTATCATTATTTTTTGTAGCCACAATTTCAATGCGTTAAATGCACGCAATTTCAGTTGATTTTTAACTCAACGGTGTTTTTTTTCCGCCCTGTTTGGCTTCGTCTTCTGTTGCCACATTTGGTTGCACGGTGGTGCTTTGGCGTGGCCTGCCTTACATTAAGTAGTGTTGCGGCCACTCAGTATCTTTTTTAGCTACTTTTGTTGGTGTTGCTGTTACTGCTGTTATAATAATATCGATCTTAACAACTTAATATTAAAAGCTGAAAAACGTTTCAGCTTTTTCTTTTTGTGTTATAATCAAATCGTGAGTTTTCCCCCTATCCTTGCCTGCTTGGAGGCAGACCCCTTTAAATCAGCCACAAAAGCCATGGTCTGCGGTCCGTTTTTAAATATCAACAAGATTCTGTTTATCATGCCGCAAGACGATTTTCATATCCGTTGTCCCCAAACCTCTGCACCGACATCTCCATCTCCATTGCCACCACCACCACCAGCACAACCACAACCACAGATAAAAGTCATTGTAATGTAAAAATCTATAAATCCATTGAATTTATGTATGTATGCTTTTAAGCTAAAAGTTAAGTATAAATGCATAAAATCGTTACATTTATGATGCACTTACATTCGGCACTATGGCCCAGGCCAAGATGAGCTTGAAATCTGTGGCGGAAAGTTTTTGTGGTGGCCAGAGCCCCCAACGAACAGACGAAGTGGCATTTTATTGGAGATAACACCTGAATGGCATTGCATTGATGTGAATGCGAATGCGAATGTGATGGCGTTTTAGAGGCTTATAAGGCGACATCACCGCGCTCTACCTAGCACCGGACGTGTGTGCTACAGTAGTGCAAAGATGTGTGGTTGCCGCCAGACTGATTGGTAACACGCACCAAACTGAGATAACTCCAAGACAATAAAAGGATTTTTACAAAAGACAGCAAAAAAAAAAGCAAAAAATCCAAAGTGGCCAAAGGGTAAGAGAAAAATTCGTGTGAATAAAAAATATTAATGAACAAAAAAAAAAGTATATAAAGACTCAATTGAATAAATAAAAAAATAAATTAATAAATAATGAAATAAAAACAAGTAAAAAGGCTTTAATTTCGGTTGGGCCGAACTTTGGATACCCATCAACTCGGGTGTATATGTAAACCCCCTTTCGTCACAATCCTATGAAAATTGGAACACTTTTATGGGCTTTAGACCCTTTATCGGGAGATCGGTCTATATGACAGCTATATCTAAATATAGTCCGATTTGTAGAATATTTGGGTCCTATGTTAGGAGGCTTAAACCTGCACACTATTCCAAATTTCAGCGAAATCGCGTAATAAATAAAGCTTTTATGGGCTTCAGACCATTTATCCGGAGATCGGTCTATATCACAGCTATATCTAAATATAGTCCGATCTGAACCATATTTCGGTCCTATATTAGGAGGCCTAAAACTACTCACAGCTTAAAATTTCAACGAAATCCGTTAAAAAATAAAGCTTTTATGGGCTTCAGACCCTCTATCGGCAGATCGGCCTATATGGTAGCTATATCTAAATATAGTCCGATCTGAACCATACTTAGGTCAGATGTCGGGAGGCCTTAAATAACCAACTGTTTCAAATTTCAGCGCAATTGGGTAATAATTACAGAATTTATGGGCATCAGACTCTTTATCTGCAGATCGGTTTATATGACAGCTATATCTAAATATAGTTGGATCTGAACCATATTTAAGTCAGATATTGGTAGGCCTAAAACCACTCACTGTTTTAAATTTCAGGTAAATCCGATAAAAAATAAAGCTTTTATGGGCTTCAGACCCTCTATCGGCAGATCGGTCTATATGGTAGCTATATCTAAATATAGTCCGATCTGACCCAGCCTTAGGTCAGATGTCGGGAGGCTTTAAATATCCAACTGTTTCCAATTTCAGCAAAATTGGGTAATAATTACAGATTTTATGGCCTTCAGACCCTTTATCGGCAGATCGGCCTATATGACAGCTATATCTGAATATAGTCCGATCTGAGCCATATTTAGGTTCGAAGTTGAGAGGCCTGAAGCTTCTAACTGTTTAAAATTTCAGTGAAATCGGTTAAAAAATAAAGCTTTTATGGCCTTCGAACCCTTTATCGGGAGATCGGTCTATATGGCAGCTATATCTAAATATAGTCCGATCTGAACCATAGTTAGGCTCGAAGTTGAGAGGCCTGAAATAACTCACTGTTTTAAATTTCAGCTAAATCGGGCAATAAATAAAGCTTTTATTTATTTATTTATTCAGACCCTTTATCGGGAGATCGGTCTATATGGCAGCTATATCTAAATATAGTCCGATCTGAACTATCCTTAGGTAAGATGTCGGGAGGCTTTTAATAACCACCTGTTTCCAATTTTAGCGAAATTGGGCAATAATTACAGCTTTTATGGTCTTCGGACCCTTTATCGGGAGATCGGTCTATATGGCAGCTATATCTAAACATAGTCCGATCTGAACCATACTTAAGTCAGATGTCGGGAGACTTTAAATAACCAATTGTTTCCAATTTCAGCGAAATCGGGTAATAAATAAAGCTTATATGGGCTTCAGACCCTTTATCGGGAGATCGGTCTATATGGCAGCTATATGTAAATATTATCCGATCTGAACCATATTTGGGTCAGTTGTCGGGAAGCCTTAAGCTGATCACTGTTTCAAATTTCAGCAAAATCGGATAAAATCGGATGAAAAATAAAGTTTTTATGGGCATTAGACCCTTTATCGGAAAATCAGTCTATATAGCAGCTATATCCAAATATGGTCCGACTTGGCCCGTTCAAGAACTTAACCAGCGTGCATCAAAAAGACGTATCTGTGCCAAATCATAGCTCAATATCTCAATTTTTGAAGCCTGTAGAGAGCATTAGAACAGACGGACGGACAGACGGATAGATGGACAGACACACGGACATTGTTAAATCGTCTTAGAGTTTTACGACGATCCGAAATATATACTTTGTAGGGTCGGAATTTGATATTTCGATGTGTTGTAAACGGAATGACTAAATTAATATACCCCCTATCTTACGATGGTGGATAGGGAGATATTTTTACCAATAACATAGTAACAAGAATTTTGGCAATTTTCGATTTTGAAAAAAAGTGGGGTGCAAACCTCTCCCCCCAAAAAAAATAAAATCCTGGCTACCTCCCTGATGGGAGCTATATCAGGTTATAGACCGATTTGCACCGTTTGACACAGTTGTTGAAAGTCATAAAGGAAAACCACTTTTAAAATTTCAGCCAAATTGGATAAAATTGCGACTTTCAGGGGCTCAAGAAGTCAAATTGGGAGATCGGTTTATATGGGAGCTATATCTGAATCTGAACCGATAGGGCCCATTTGCAATCCCCAACGACCTACATCAATGAGAAGTATCTGTGCAAAATTTAAAGTGGCTAGCTTTACGCGTTCGACCTCTATCGTGATTTCGACAGACAGACGAACGGACACGGCTAGATAGACTCAGAAAATCGAGACGATCAAGAATATGTATACTTTATGGGGTCGCAGATCAATATTGCAAGGTGTTACAAACGGAATGACTGGTATACCCCATCTTATGGGCTTGGGTATAAAAATTGTCAGCGATGGTTATCCCCTCCTAGTGCTTGCTACCCTTATGAGGTATTCAGCTTAGCTAATCAGCCGTGTAAACTTAACCACTCAGTGGTGTTACTCTGCGGCAAGCCGTCCGGACTCGACATTGAGCTTATGCTTGTAAAAGGAATTTAAAAATGTGTATTTTTGGTTAGTCGTAGACTAAAAACCCTTGTCTCCGGTGGATGAAAGGCTAATCACTATCTGCATAAAGTCCAAATTCTTTAACATCAGCATTATTTTCGATCATGTCCCGACGTGAAGGGGGATAGAATCGAAAAACCAGTAAAAAAATCTACCATTTGAGAACGGGTTCTTTGAAATTTTAAATTTAAGAGCTAAGGCTGGTCATGGTGTCTCATGAAAAGCGACTAAAGTTGGTCCCCTGTGCATTTCGAAAATTTGTTCGGCATATGAAATCTTCATTTGTGGTCGGATTTGTAAAATTTTGGACATGCTTTGCATGATAGGCATTGAAATCATCGTTATATTCTAGTGGTACTCTTGCGGCTTTGGCCCATTAAAGTGTTTCCTAGTTAACTTTGTTGAAACCATAAAATACCATTTCTTAATGTCATCAGCTTCATCTAATGAATTGTTCGTTCTACCAATCGATGGCTAAAAGTTTGGTATTGCAGTCCCATAGCCTTTCTCCAAAAGGGGATTAGTTGAATGGACCCAGAGTCCAGTCTTGATAATTGTAATCTAAAGAAAATCCTGACAACTTCGCAAGCACATCGGAGAATACCAATGACACTTAAACCACTTGCAGTCTTCTTCCTTTCCCTTATTTAACTGCCATTTACTAACTATTTCAGCATGGAAAAGTGCATTACATAATTTGTTTTTTATTCCTTTTGTTTTGTCTGTAAAACAATCTACAAGGTCGATTCATATGTCATATGTATTTACATAAATTACATTGAAATGAATCACCTCTTTGGTTAATTAATAATAAATTCTACTTCCTATTACTTTGCGAGAAGATGTAGCATTATTAATGAATAGACCTCTGAACCCCAACTTAATATTCTACTTCTACTTGCTGAAGTGAATTCCATGACATGCCAATCATTCTGTCCACATCCAATCTATATGCAAATTGGCAATATTGTTAAAGTAGGGTGAGGTAAGGTAAGGTATTCCCAGACTAGGCTATGCCAGCCGTAATATGGACGTACGATTGGCGGTAAGCATAGCATAGATACATACCCCAACACACATACACACACAGAGGAACACCAAAGTCTAGTTATGATACTTTAAACATCCGAATGAACAAACAAACGAATCATCAGCTCATTTGTGGCTGAACGGGTAAGCAAACATTTAGCTGGACCCCTTCGTTCTTTTTACTTTATGTCCACCGGTAGCTCAAATGTGTGTAAATTATATTTAAATGGTAAATTAATTTTCGTGAAAACCAAAGAAGCATTTCTCGGCATCTCAAAAGTGAGCTGAGCTTGAAACGGCGGCAGCCATCATGTGCTAGGGACAACCACTATGATCTGAATCAACAATCTGCATATGTGAAAAAAAAATCACCCAAATGGACCAGAGCAAACCACAGCAGTAGTGACCAGAGCACATCGTCAATAAGACAAATGCATGCAACGAAAAAAGCAACAAGGCAACAAAGTTGAAACATTAAATGTGAGCGAATGAATAGGGTGGACTCAAATGCACTTAAAAAAAAAATTAATTGAAAAATTAACTGAATATCCTATGGGAGATAAATAAAAAAAAAAAAAAAAAAAACATTAAAAAAGTAAACAAGTAAAAAGGCGTTAAGTTCGGCCGGGCCGAACTTTGGATACCCATCACCTCGGGTATATATGCAAACCACCTTTCATCAAAATTCGGTGAAAATTGCATACCTTATGTCCCATAGCAGTTATATCGAAATATGTACCGATTTGGACCAAATACTAATGAGTACAAGTCATTGTTCAATTGTGTATAACAAAATATTGGTCTTTATGTAGCTATATTTAAAAATAAACAGAACTGTACCAGATGTCGAAACGCCTTACATAAGTTACTGTGTCAAATTTCAGTGAAATCGGATTATAAATGCTTTAAATCCAGATATCGGTTTACATGGCAGCTATATTCAAATCTGAACCGATCTGGGCCAAATTAAAGAAGGATGTCGAAGAGCCTAACACAACTCACTATCCCAAATTTCAGCAAAATCGGACAATAAATGTGGCTTTTATGGCCCCAAAACCTAAAACCGAGAGATCGGTCTATATGGCAGCTATATTAAAATCTGGACCGATATGGACTTAATTGAAGAAGAATGTCGAAGGTCCTAACACAACTTACTGCCCCAAATTTCGGCGAAATCGAGCAATAAATGCGCCTTTTATTGGCCCAAAACGTTAAATCGAGACATCGGTCTTTATGGCAGCTATATCAAAATCTGGACCGATGTGGGTCATATTGCAGAATATTGTAGGAGGGTCTAACATAACTCACTGTCCCAAATTTCGGCGAAATCGGACGAAAAATGTGGTTTTTATGGCCCCAAAACCTAAAACCGGGAGATCGGTCTATTTGGCAGCTATATCCAAATCTGGACCGATCTGTGCCATATTGTAGAAGTATGTCGAGCGGCTTAACTTAACTCACTGTCCCAAATTTCAGCAAAATCGGATAATAAATGTGGCTTTTATGGGCTTAAGACCCTAAATCGGCGGATCGGTCTATATGGCAGCTATATCTAAATCTGGACCGATCTGGGCCAAATTGAAGAACAATGTCGAAGGGTCTAACACAACTCACTGTCCCAATTTTCAGCAAAATCGGATAATAAATGTGGGTTTTATGGGCCTAAGACCCTAAATCGGAGGATCGGTCTATATGGGGGCTATATGAAGATATAGTCCGATATAGCCCATCTTCGAACTTAACCTGCTTATGGACAATAGAAAGAATCTGCGTGAAGTTTCAGCTCAATATCTCTATTTTTTAAGACTGTAGCGTGATTTCAACATACAGACGGACAGACGAACGGACATGGCTAGATCGTCTTAGATTTTTATGCTGATCAAGAGTTTATAGGGTCGGAAATGGATATTCCGATGTGTTGCAAACGGAGTGACAAAATGAATATACCCTCATCCTTCGGTGGTGGGTATAAAAATGCGTGCGCACTTGCCAAACATAAAGACATAGGTGGACACAACCCTTTTTTTCTAAGTGTGGCATTTAGCATGAATGACCGAAGAGCGGCCACAGTCATCACCATGAACGCGCCTTCAACATATCATCAGAAAGCTATTCCAAAGGCTGGGCTAGATCTCTTCTGGTCCTCCTATTCCTCCCTATAGTTTAGGTTGGCTGGGCAGCCATGATAGCACAACAACCTTCAATGAAGCCACCATGCGAAAGCAACAACAACAAAAATCATTTTTCTGTAGATTTTTCTTTTCAAACGAATACACCTGTCGTTGTCATCATCTTTTAGTCATTTTAGTTTGTTGTCTTTTAATACCAACACATTGTTACTGTTGCAGTTGTTGACGTTTGCTTTTGTTGGTTGTTGTGGCCATCTCAATTCGCTGCTGGCCATGCATCCCCAATGCAGCACTCATGCAATGGGCAATTTACATTTCTTCTTCCTGCTGCCACCTTTTTGCTCACCCTCTACGCTGTGTCTCCCTCTCGTTCTTAGCAGCGGATAGTAGGCTCATATAAAAATCTTCACCATGTTTTGTTTAATAATTATAAAGTTTCTTAAGTTTTTGTCTCTTTTTTTTTGAGAGAGGAGATTTTGCAACTTCACCTCTTTCCCCCTAGTGTCGCTGCTGCTGTTATATTTGTAATTTTAAACGTGACCATTTCATAGAGATTGTGCATCTTTTTCTGTTCGGGGGACCATTTGTGAAAAGGAAGAAATCAAATCGCATTAGTTTCAGTGGACTACAAAAGCCAACAGCCATTGGCTATGGCTAAACGGTTTTCCTTTATGAAGACTGAGTAAGGAATGGAATGGTCAGTGAATTGAGATTCGCGCTTCAGAATATCAGAAGACAATCATCAACGGTGGTTTTTCCTCTTAGTGCTGGTGACACTTGTGAGGCAATTACCTTAGGTAATCTTCTCTACCAAGTGGTGTCGCTCTGCAGCAAGCCGTTCAGATTTGGCAATAAAAAAGAAGGTCCCTTATCATTGGGCCCAAACTTGTAACGGAGAGCACTCATTGCTATGAGAGAAGTATCCTTGCTATGGCTTAAAGGAATGTTTATGGGCCAACTATTGGGCAATTTAAAAAATGGCTATTTTTTACAGTTTTGTCAGAGGTTGGCCTCTGCGTTTGCTTCCAAAACTGTTTGCCTATGACGCTGAAGGCCTGGTTTCGAATCCTGGCGGGACCATCAGAAAAAATATTCAGCGGTGGTTTTCCCCTCCTAATGCTGCCAACATTTGTGAGGTACTATGCCATGTAAAAACTTCTCTCCAAAGAGGTGTCGCACTGTGGCACGCCGTTTTGACTAGGCTAAAAGAGTAGGTCTCTTATTATTGAGCTTAAACTCGAATCGGACTGCACTCATTGATATGTGAAAAGTTTGTCCCTGTTCCTTAGTGGAATGTTCATGGGCAAAATTTGCAAAAAAAAAAACATGTGCAGATTTGCGTACCACGTGGATTTTAATTACTTTGACATAATTTTTATACCCTACACCACTACTGTGGTACACAGTATTATAACTTAGTGAATTAGTTTGTAACACCCAAAAGGAAGGGAGATAAACCCATTTATAAGTATACCGATCGATCCAGAATCACTTTCTGATTCAATTTAGCTATGTCCGTCCGTCTGTCTGTCCATGTTAATTTGTGTACAAACTACAGGTCGCAGATTTCAACCGATCGCCTTCAAATTTGGTACAGGCATGTTTTTCGGTCTAGAGACAAAGCCTATTAAAATTGGAAAAAATCGGTTCAGATTTGGATATAGCTCCCATATATATGTTCGTCCGATTTGCAGAAATAATGCAATAAAATGGGCATTTGTCAACCGATTCTCTCGAAATTTGGCAGGAAGGATTTTTTTATGACTTTCAACATTACCGATGAATTTCATAGAAATCGGTTCAGATTTAGATATAGCTCTCATACATATATATAGCCCGATATTCACTCCTAGAGCCATTTCAAGCGCATTTATTGACCAATCTTCCCAAAATTTTGTACAACACCTTCCTCGACGACTACCACAATATCTGAGAAGTTTGCTCGAAATCGGTTCAGATTTGGATATAGCTCCCATATATATGTTCATCCGATTTGCAGTAATAATGCAATAAAATGGGCATTTGTCAACCGAAATTTGGCAGGAAGGATTTTTTTATGACTTTCAACATTACTGATGAATTTCATAGAAATCGGTTCAGATTTAGATATAGCTCTCATACATATATATAGCCCGATATTCACTCCTAGAGCCATTTCAAGCGCATTTATTGACCAATCTTCCCAAAATTTTGTACAACACCTTCCTCGACGACTACCACAATATCTGAGAAGTTTGCTCGAAATCGGTTCAGATTTGGATATAGCTCCCATATATATGTTCATCCGATTTGCAGTAATAATGCAATGAAAAGGGCATTTGTTAACCGATTCTCTCGAAATTTGGCAGGAGGGATTTTTTGACGACTCTCAACATTACTGGTGAATTTAATAGAAATCGAATCAGATTTAGATATAGCTCTCATTTATATATATCGCCCGATTTTCACTCCCAGAACCATTGCAATCGCATTTATTAACCAATTTTCCCAGAACTTTGCACAACGCCTTGCTCGACGACTACCACATTATCTGAGAAGTTTGCTCGGAATCGGTTCAGAATTATATATAGCTCCCACATATACGTTCGTCAGATTTAGTGTAATTTGCCATAATGTTTTCATTTGTCAACCGTAGTTTCTACATTTTAAACATATTTGCTCGCCGAGATCCATCAAAATTGATTCAGAATTGGATATAGCTACCACATTGTACTTACAGGGTAGATGTAGGGTATTATACAGTCGGCACCGCCCGACTTTTGCCCTTCCTTACTGGTTTTGTTTAATGAATTTGACTTTGACATACATTTTTCTACCCATTCGGAGTTTTTTTTTAGAAATCGTCTACACCCTTCATTCTTCATTGACCACAAGCTGTAGTGTTCAGGCATTCATAATATCAAGAGAATGCATTCGTCCACTATATAGCTTTGCCATATACAATCAATGGTGGACAACAGGATTAACGGCGCCATATTCATTAATATTATACTTCATCTTTCGTTTGTTGCATCTTGACAAAGAGAGATGAACCGTACAGCCGTTGCTGCACTGCTGCTCCACAGCACTACAGCACAACTCGTGAAGTTTCGATTATATGACTCTGTTTTTTTTTTCTCTTTGCCTTCCTTAGCCCCATACTATGGTGGCCAATATAGTTTTGCATGTCTTAAGATTGCCGACCATTCATTCTAATCTTGGTTAGTTAGACAACAGATCTTGCAGTGCATATACCTACATGCACATATGTGCACGAGCGCTCGCATATGTGTGTGTGTGTGTGTGTGTTCACCAGTGTCGTTTTAATTAGTTTATATGCTAATATAAAAAAAAACAAAAATCTTGCGGAAATTCCATTGCGATATGTCCCCCTAATTGTGTAATGTTTATTTAGGCAGCTCACAAAGTCCACAAAAAAGTGATCTTCATTTTTCATTTGGCGAATGGCCCACGAGGATATGGTCTAATTTTTAATTAATGAAGACATTTTGGCAAGCATAAATTGCAAAAGCTGAAAATTTGCCATGTTCCCTTTTGAGCACAATTTGGGGGACAACAGGAGAAAAAGCCTAATGAAGTCCATGTCTGGGTGACAGTTTTAGTTGCATTTTTCAGTTTAAAACAAAATCTATGATGGTAAGAAATATTTTATTTTCCTTTTCTCGGTCGAAGTTGTAAAAAAGTTGCCGTTATTTCAAGGCTCAAGTTTGTAGCTTAAGTCTTTCGTTTGTTAATGATATGAAATTGATTTGACATTTAGCCGATTTGATTATCAATTAGTTGGACTTTTCAACGTTTTTGCCATGCCATCGAATTGCAAGACAGACATTTATAAGTCACTACACAACAAGAAGATTTGTTGTTGATTGAAAAACCAAAATGATTTTGTTTAATTATTCACACCCCGTCGTTCAGCTTCATAAGCGGACATGCTAACCTCTGCGCTACGATGGACCACATCAACATTTCGATGTGTTACAAACGGAATGACTAGAAAAGTATACCCCCCATCCAACGATAGAGGGTATAAAACAAAAAACTAAAATTTTTAGTTAATCAAAAGACTTAAGCAACAAACTTCACCTCACCTTCACCCATGATCCATTGCGGTTTAAATGTTGTATGTATGGTTCATAAATCAAATGTCGCTAAAATCTTTAGAGGCTGAATCATAGAGATTATTACCGTAAACAGCTTTATTGGAGACCGGAACAATAGCTGTTGTTTATTTCTGAGAAATTACATGTCATGCGGGCATTGCATCACATTTTGTCATGATTGTACAAAAATGTTGCTAACGAATGCAAAGGGGTTGGTTCAGTGTTAATAGATCAGTTGGTTGTCGGAATTGTCCATGTGAAGTGATGGATTAATTTTGCACGTCAGATAAGGTGCCAAAGCATGTAATTCACACAATTTTATATTCTTTCACGACTGTGCATTACAGCTATGGATCATTGAGTTTAAACAAAGAATATAAGAAAAAAAAAACAGTTTAATACCAATTTACAACCAATGAAAATTGTAATGGCTTTGGAAAATAAATGAAAAATAAACTTAAGTAAAATAAAATAAAATAAAATAAAATAAAATAAAATAAAATAAAATAAAATAAAATAAAATAAAATTAAATAAAATAAAATAAAATTAAATAAAATAAAATAAAATAAAATAAAATAAAATAAAATAAAATAAAATAAAATAAAATAAAATAAAATAAAATAAAATAAAATAAAATAAAATAAAATAAAATAAAATAAAATAAAATAAAATAAAATAAAATAAAATAAAATAAAATAAAATAAAATAAAATAAAATAAAATAAAATAAAATAAAATAAAATAAAATAAAATAAAATAAAATAAAATAAAATAAAATAAAATAAAATAAAATAAAACAAAATAAAATAAAATAAAATAAAATAAAAAAGTAAAATATAAAATAAAATAAAATAAAATAAAATAAAATAAAATAAAATAATATAAAATAAAAAATAAAAAAAACAATTGTGGTTTGTAAGGACTCAAGAAGCCAAATCGTGAGATCGGTTTATATGAGAGCCATATAAGGTTTTATACCAATTCGGACCGTATTAGGCTCAAAGAGTCAAATCGGGAGATCGGTTTATATGGGGCTATATCAGGTAATTGACCGATTTGTACCTCACTTGGCAAAATTTCAGCCAAATCGGACAAAAATTACGGCTTGTAAGGATTCAGGAAGTCAAATCGGGACATCGGTTTATATAGGAGTTATATCAGACTAATTTGGACCGTATTTGACACAGATTTTGGAAGTTGTAACGGAACATCTCTTGCAAAATTTTAGTCAAATCGGGAAAAAATAGCGGCTTATAAGGGCTCAAGTATTCAAATCGTGTCAAATTCTGTTACACTTCCAATTTATTTCAATACGCTTCGTTCATTTGTCTGGAAATATGTCTTTGACACTTTTCAAGCTGATCGGATGGATTTATTAGAATTGGCACTTTGATATATAAAATGTTTTATTCGAAAAGCCACAATACCGACTGGAATGAAGTAAAATAAGTGGAAATAAGTCTGCCATATATAAGAGGCCAAAATAACTTTTTGAAATATAAAATGATTCAGATTTTTCTCAGGTGATGTGCGAAAATTCGGAACTCAGAGTTGGCTATGTCCCTGGAAATTATGGTTGTGCTGGAAGTGGTTCATGTTATGATCTCTAAACTATTAACAAAACTTAAAAAAAGCATATTTGTTTTTTTTTTTTTTTTGTTTGTTTTAACAATCATTGTGCAGCAACTAGTATTGATATCTAATTCTTCAATGAAAGCTATGCGGATTACTATACAAAAAAATTTAAATAAATATCGAAATTTCCACGCTTGCATGACCCATTGTGCAAACTTATTATCAATGTATACGGTGGCCAAATAGTCATTCGCCACATCGATGCTGTTGAATAAATCAATAGCTTCTTTTGTTATGGCAAAATTTTTTCTACCTCAAGTTCGTGGCTTAAGTCTTTTGTTTTATGCATTGTAATTTTTTTTGGTACCTAAAAACATGCATTTGCATGATTTATTAATATCTGCCATTATTTTAAATAAGATTTTAAGTTTCTTTGACCAAGCACTTGTACCACAATTGAGAAAAAAAAACAAAAATTTTCCTTAATGCGTTTAAAGTACAAATGATTTTAAATTCAATACGGTGGCTGTTAAATTGCATAGCACCTGAACCCATGAAGGGGGAGAAACCTTCCTTCTTCTTTGTAAAAACCAAAAGCAAAAGCCATTATATGGGCAATTATACGGTGGCTATTATTTTCGATTTGCCACTTGGCTGTGTTGTAAGTATTGGGGAGCGTTTAACAGCAATAAAACAACAAAAGGTACATTACCAGACTTACATGCACATGCGCACAAAACCACAACAATAACAATTACAATAGTGCCCAGGAATCAAGTAGGCTATAGTTGAGGCCACCTTACTGCCTCGAATACAACACAACAAAAAAAAGCTTTGGGCTGGCGATTATGGTGACGGAGGCTACAACCAAATGCTACCAACCTCTAACCAACTGCAGCTCATACTATCTGTGTCCAACAGGAGTGTGCTAAAAGATAGCAAATTATAACGAAAATTACAGCTACTGATTGCATACCTGCAACGAGAATACAATGCCCAGGATGGTGTTTAACTCCACACAAAGAAAAACCACCTTAAAATTAGAAGTCCGCCACTCGCAGGTCCAATAATCGAAATTGAGCTTCTGTAAGCAACACCTTTTTTTTAAAAAATTCTGCCCATACTAATGGACAACAAGGTGAAACATGGCATTTTCTGGCATACAACGGTTCAGAAAATGGAGATTATGTTTTTCTTTAATACAAAATATTTCATAATCAAAATTGTATGTGAATATTGGACAACAACAAAAAATAAATAAACTGTAAACTATTTTTATATTAATAACACAAAATCAAACAGCCGCTGGCTAGTCTATTGAGAGAGAAGAAAATTATTATAGAAATAAAATAATTTATAATTTAAAAAAATTATAAAATTAAAATAACAAAACAGCCGCTGGCTAGTCTATTGGGAGGGAAGAAAATTATTAAAGAATACTGTTTAAAAATAAGTAAAAGTGTGCTAAGTTCGGGCCGAATCTTGTATACCCTCCACCATGGATCGCATTTGTCGAGGTCTTTTCCCGCCATATCGTCTTAGGCAAAATAGGATAAAAGAAAAGATTTGCTCTGCTATTGGAGCGATATCAAGATATGTGGTCCGGTTCGGACCACAATTGAATTATATGTTGGAGACCTGTCAGCCAAAATGTCAGCCAATTCGAATAAGAGTGCGCCCTTTGGGGGCTCAATAAGTAAAATAGAGAGATCGATTTATATGGGAGCTGTATCAGGCTATAGACAGATTCAGACCATAATAGACACGTATGTTGATGATCATAAGAGGATCCGTCGTTCAGGCAAATCGGATAATAATTGCGACCTCTAGAGGCTCAAGAAGTCAAGATCCTTGATCGGTTTATATGGCAGCTATATCAGGTTATGGGCCGATTCGGGCACAGTTGTTGGATATCATAACAAAATACTTCGTGCAAAATTTCATTCAAATCGGATAAGATTTGCGCCCTCTAGAGGCTCAAGAAGTGAAGTCTCCAAAACGGTTAATATGACAGCTATGACCTAATTTGGTACAGTTTTTGGAAATCAAAGCGAAAAAAGACGTGCAAAATTTCATTCAAATCGGATAAGAATTGCGCCCTCTACAGGCTCAAGAAGTCAAGATTCAAGATCGGTTTATATGGCAGCTATATAAGGGTTTTGACCGATTTTAACCTAATTTTGTACAGTTGTTGGAAGTTATAGCAAAACACGTCGTGCAAAATTTCATTCCAATCGGATAAGAATTGCGCCCTCTAGAGGCTCAAGAAGTTAAGACCCAAGATCGGTTTATATGGCAGCTATATAAGGTTATGGACCGATTTGAACCATACTTAGCACAGTTGTTGGATATCACAACAAAACACGTCGTGCAAAATTTCAATCCAATCGTATAAGAATTGCGCCCTCTAGAGGCTCAAGAAGCCAAGACCCAAGATTGGTTTATATGGCAGCTATATCAAAACATGGACAGATATAGCCCATTTACCATCCCAACCGACCTACATTAATAAGAAGTATTTGTGCAAAATTTCAAGCGGCTAGCTTTACTCCTTCGAAAGTTAGCGTGCTTTCGACAGACAGACGGACGGACGTCCATCCGTCCGTCGGATGGCAGACGAGCGGACATGGCTAGATAGACATAAAATATCACAACGATTAAGAATATGTATACCTTATGGGGTCTCAGACGAATATTTCGAGTAGTTACAAACAGAATGACGAAATTGGTATACCCCCATCCTATGGTGGAGGGTATAACAAAAAAAGAAATAAATTAAAATATAATAAATTAATATAAGAAATAAAATAATTTTATATATAAAAATCAATTTGTTTTTTTTTTTTGTTTGTTCCGTATAGACTCAAAAACGTCTGAATCGATGTTCACAGATGGTGCTGATCATCCCTTGGTGAAAGTAGGGTACTAAATTTGTTTGATATTTGAAGGGGAGCGGACCCTCCCCCTTACCTTTATTTTCAGAAACGCCAGTTATCGGAGATGGGTAGTGCGATTTAAGCGAAATTTTGTGTGTTCTTTTATAGGAACCTAAAAATAAAAATTAGGTTTCCCTATTACGGATGGGGTACCTAGGAGGCTGCCCCACCCCCGAAACCTACCAAATATATATTTAGACCAATCACGACAATATGGGACTCAATCCCATCATCCCCCAAACAGGACTTATTTACAGACCATGACATAATGGGGCTCAAATAAAAGGTATTTGAGTGTAGAATACGAATCTTATATCAAAATGAGGGTCCAAGTGTTTGGGGGACCGTCCCTCTCCAAAAACCCCTCCCAAAGGGGACAAATTTACGACCATAGCAATATGGGGCTCAAATGAAAGGTCTTTGGAAATACTCCATGAATCTGATATCAATATTCCGGAAAAAGTGTCTATGGGGCCACCTAACACCCATATCACCACCCATATAGGACGTATTTGCTAACCATTGCATTATGGGGCTAAAATAAGAGATATTTTTGGGCAACACACAAATCTGATATATATTTTCAGGGCCAAGTCATTGAGTGGCCGCCCCCTCCCCTAAACAGGACATGTTTGACGACTTTGGAAATTTGGGGCTCAAATGGAAGGTATTTGGGGATAGACCACGAATCTGATACCAACATTTGGGACCAACTATCTAAGGAACGGCCCACCCCCTTAACAACCTCCAAACAAGTCGGCATATCATCTGGTAAGCCACCTAATGCTGGCGACATTTGGGAGATACTGTACCATTTGATATGGCAGCCATGTAAAAATTTCTCCACAAAGAGGTTTCACACTGCGGCACGCCGTTCGGACTCGGCTATAAAATGGAGGTCCTTTATCATTGAGCTAAAAAACTTGAATCGGACTGCACTCATTGATATGTGAGGAGTTTGTCCCTGTTTCTAAATTGAATATTCATTTGCAAATTTGCATTTGCATTTGATATCCAAATGTGAGACCATATATTTGAGGCATCACCTCTTCCCCAAGGGTACAAATTTACCGACCATGCCAATATGAGGCTCAAATAAAAGGTATTTAAGATAAGAAAACGTAGTTGACAACCAATTTTTTGGTCAAGTGTTGTGGGGAAGCCTCATCACATAAACTCCCCTTAAACCAATAGCAACAAGGGGTTTAAATAAAACGTACTTGAGAGTAGAGCACGATGCTGATTTTTTTCAGAGCTAAGTGTCTGTGGGACCATCTCAACCGCCAAAACACCTCCAAATCGGTCATACATATTGGCCGATCACGGCAATATGAGGCTCAAATGAGAGTTATTTACGAACTAGAGCACGAAATTCATACCCACTTTCGGGATCACGTTTCTGCGGGTCCACACCACCCCCTATACCCACCAACCACTATCCTGGAGGCCTTCTCACTCCTAGAATCCCCATGAGAATATCGTGCTCAAACATAGTCTTTTAAGAATGAAATGGAGGCCACCGTAGCGCAGAGGTTAGCATGTCCGCCTATGACGCTGAGCGCCTGGGTTCGAATCCTGGCGAGACCAACAGAAAAAATTTTCAGCGGTGGTCTTCCCCTCCTAATGCTGGCAACGTTTGTGAGGTACTTTGCCATGTAAAACTTCTCTCCAAAAAGGTGTTGCACTGCGGAACGCCGTTCGGACTTGGCTATAAAAAGGAGGCCCCTTATCATTGACAAATGACCATTTTAATGCATTATTACTGAAAATCGGACGAACAAATATATGGGAGCTATATCCAAATCAGAACCGATTTATTCCAATTTGAATAGGCTTCGTCTCTAGGCCGAAAAACATGCCCATAGCAAATTTGAAGACGATCGGATGAAAACTGCGACCTGTACTTTGTACGCAAAATAACATGAACAGACGGACAGACAGACGGACGGACAGACAGACAGACGGACATAGCTAATCGAATCAGAAAGTGATTCTGAGTCGATCGGTGTACTTATCAATGGGTCTATCTCTCTTCCTTTTGGGTGTTACAAACAAATTCACTAAGTTATAATATCCTGTATCACAGTAGTGGTGTAGGGTATAATTAATGTCTCAACTCCATGGCCCAATGCTGTACACTTGCTAATGGAATGTGAGAAAAAAAACAACAAAAAAATCGAATCGCGATTGAAATATTCATTGGCATGGTGCGCTATAAAATTTAAGATTCCTCTTTGCTTCTGCTGCAGCAATGTACAATTCCTCTTTTTTGCCTTCCTAGATCGTACAACAATAAAGGCGATGGAGAGGCTAAGCAGAAAAGTGAGAGAGAGAAAAAAACCTAATAATAATAATGGTTTTTTGCATGCTGGGGAAGTAAATATGCGGAGCAGAATGCAGCAGTCTGGGCAAAGTGCACCACCAGCATTTCGACTACTACCAACACCATCACCACAACAACCATGGCAACCACCATAAGCGTATAACGCATATGGACCCAAAATACAATACGCCCCAAAGCTATTGCTACCGTACCAAAGCTGATAATTTCAATTGATTAATTGCCAGTTTATGGCCAGCGCACCAATTTATCTTAGCTTGGCAATCATTTTTAGCCATTGGTTGTCGCTGTGGTTGCTGATGTTGCAGCTACAATCTTTTTCCCCCCATTTTCAAGCAGAAAACAATAACACCACAACATTAAAGCTATTAGCCTGCCTTAGAGCTCTGCCACTGAGTAGTAGTTGGTATAAAGAGAAAAAATATTTTTTAAATTTTCTTGATTATTATTTTTGTAAGCAACAGCAAAACTGTTGTTGTTGTTGTTTTTATTGCATCCGCTACCGCGTTGTTGTTGATGTTGTTGCTTTTGGCTGCTGATCACAGAAGAATGTTAATTTTTTTGTATTTTAATTTAGATTTTTTTTTTCATATATCTCTTTGCCTATATTAAGGTGGATGATTGCAGGGGAAAAAATGCATCCATTAAAGGAGGGTAGTATGATAATGATGATAAATTTTATATTTTAAGAACTATATTGAAGTTCGACACTATGATTATAGTAGGGGCTTTAAAATTTGGATGTAAAAACCTATTATAGCTGGATAAAGCTTTAGAATGTGAAAAGGCTTAATTGGATGAGTGCTCAAAACGTATTTAAGATACTTTTTTTAAGGAACTAGTGGTTCTTGATGTTATCAATTTTAGCAAAACTACACAAGTCCGATACTTGGTGAATTAACCTACTTCGATAAAATAATTGTAAATAACGCCTTTAGCCATCTAGATGAGTTAGTAAGTGGCTAATTAATATTTATATGGCAATTTTTAAAAAAATAAGAGAGCCGGAGAAATTTCTCCAAAACCGTAAATATTTTTAGCCTAACAGCAGGTGAGCAAGATGCTTGTGTTATTAGTCTTTTATTAAAAACGTCACGTATTATAGGTGGTACACACAAACCGGGAAGACCAAAAGCCCAATGGAAAGATCAAGTGGTGGGACACACCTTGAAACTTGGTGTGAGAGATTTTAGAATGAGCCCAGAAGAAATTTGTTTTTAGGTTACTATAAGAGGGCAAAAAAAATTTCGTATAAATCGCACCAACCATCTCCGAGATCTGGCGTTTCTGAATATTAGGGCAAAGGGGAGGGCCCCCCTCGAAATTTTTGTTTTGTCGACATTTAGTAAAAGTTTCTATGTATGAAATTTTCATTCAAATTTTTATAGAAAATTTTGATTTTGCCATTCTCAATGTCTCAAGGCCAAAGTCGGGAGGCCACCGTAGCCCAAAGGCTACCATGTCCACCTATAACGCTGAGCGCCTGAGCTCAGCTCAGGAGGGGAAAACAATTGCTGACAATGCTGGCTGGCTACATTTGTGAGGTACTATGCCATCCATAGAAGCCATGTATAAACTTGTCCTCAAAAAGGTGTCGCACCAAGGCACGCCGTTCAAACTCGACTACAAAAAGGATCCTTGTCATTGAGCTTAAACTCGAAACGGACAACACTCATTTAAAAGTGAGAAGTTTGCTCCTGTTCCTTAATGGAATATCCTTGGGCAAATTGCAATTTTTGTAATTCTCAAGGACTTCAACGTGGCGCTGTGAACTTATAATCGTAAAAATTTAATTTTTTTGGAAAATTTCGTCAAAATCAAGACTTTATGCAAAATTCCTTGCACATTTTATATGATTGAAAATTGTATTACTATTGAAAATTTCTCCAAAATTTATGTTTGCAAAAAATTTCTTCGAAATTTAATTTTTATAGAAAACTAGCCGAACCAGGCCCGCTCCGCCTTCTTAAACTCTCTAATATCTGTTTAGGGTGGGAACACTTTGCCCTGTTTGCGGATATCGAATTCGTGCCATTGTAGCCTATGACGCTGAACACGTTCGAATCCTGGCGAAAACATAGGACAAAACGGTGGTTGGCGACATTTGCGAGCTACAATGCCATGCATGGTAATTTAAAATATTTTCCCCAAAGGGGTGTCGCACTGCTGGACGCCGTTCGGACTCGGCTATGAAAAAAGGTCCCTTATCATTTGAACTAGAATCGGAAAGCACACATTGATGTGTGAGAAATTGCCCTTGCTCGGTGCCTGGTGTTTTTAAAAATTAGGGTAATGAGAAGTGCTTTTTAGGGGAGGGATGGCACCTCAGACATTTCGACTCAAATATGGATATCAAATTCGTGCTGCACTTCCAAATCACTTTAATTTCAGCCCCATTTTGCCATGGCCGGTAAATATGAACCGTATGGAGGGGGTTTTGGGACTGGGACGGCCACCGGCACTTTGCACTGAATATTGATATCAAATTCGTTCTATATTCCCAACGGAAATGAAGTTCAATTTAGGGGGTGCTTAACGACGTACCCCCATAACACTTGGCTCCAAATTTGAATATCAAATTCGTTTTTTACTCTCAAATACCTTTCATTTTTGGGTTTCATATTGTCATAATGGGTCAAATAACCCATTTGACGTACTTTTAGGAGGAAAAACGGCACCTAGACTAGAACGCAAATTTTTAAGTCATATTCGTAATCTACACCCAAATACCTTTCGTTTGAGTCCCATATAGCCATGGTCGGCTAATATGCCCGATTGTGGGTATTTGGACCCAATCTTGTATACCATATTTGTAATCTTCTCCCTAATACTTTTCATTTGAGTCCCATATTGACATGAAGTTCGAATATATCTGTTTAGAAAAGGTTTGGGGTTAGCTGGGCCTGCTGGGTACTTGGACCCAAATTTTAGTACCATGTTCGTATTTTGGCCTACAATACCTTTCATTTGATACACTTGTTATGCCATCGAACCACTTTGGGCGGCGTTTTTGGTGTAAGGGAGAGGGTAAGCCTCCCCCTGATATTTAAAAATTATATAGCCCATATTTCCTTCCAGACAAAGGTATTTAATCTATGAAAATTTTAAGGAAATCGGTTCAGCCAAGTATCATATAGTCATAATGGGTCTCCAGACGTTTTTGAGGGGTGGCATGACTCCCTATACTTCGATCTGATTTTGTATCCCAGATTCGAAATCTACTCCCGAATACCTTTCATTTGAGCCCCATATTGAAACGAACGTCCAAAATGTCTGTTTAGGGGGGGTTTTGTGGTTGGGGCGGCCCGATGGGCACTTAGACCCAAATTTGTATACCATATTCGTATTTTATTTTTCAATACCTTTCATTTGATATCTATATTGTCCCGATCGGTACACTTTTGATTTTGGGTTGTGTTTTTGGCATAAGGAGGAGGGTCCGTCCCCCTTCCGATATCAAAAAATTGTAAAGCCTATGTTTCCTTCCAGATCAACCTACACAATAAGCGAAAATTGGTTCTGCCGTTTTTCGAGTCCTGTATATCCGTGATTGTTTAATGTGTCCATTTTGACCGTTTTTGTGGGGGTGGGGTGACCCCCTATACTTCGACATGAATTTGTAAGCCAGATTCGTTATCTACTCCCGCATACTTTTCATTTGATACTCATATTGTCCTTATCGGTCCACTTTTAATTTTGGGTGAGTTTTTGAGGTAACCGGGGAGGGTCCGCCCCCTTCCGAAATCAAATAAACCTATTTTAAGGGGTTTTGGGGCTGGGGCGGCCCCCCAGGTAATTGGACCCAACTTTTATTATGAAATTCGTAATCTACTCTTGTCTAATGTGTCTAATTGTCTAATGTGTCCATTTTGACCGTTTTTGTGGGGGTGGGGTGACCCCCTATACATTTGAGTCCCATATTGTCACGATCGTCAAATAAACCTATTTTAAGGGGTTTTGGGGCTTGGGAGCCGCCACCCCCCCAGGTACTTAGACCCAACTATTATTATGTAATTCGTACTCTACTCTTGAATACCTTTCATTTGAATCTCATATTGTCTCGATGGGTCCACTTTTATTTTTGGGTGGTACTTTTGGGTTAAGGGGGAGGGTCCGCCCCCCTCCCGATAACAAATAATTATAAAGCATATGTGTTCTTCCAGACCAAGCTACACAATCTGTGGAAATTTCAAGGTAATCGGTTCAGCTGTTTTTGAGTCTATATGGAACAAACAAACACAAATTGAATTTTATGTATAAGATTTCCATAAAAAATTTTTTACACAAAATTCCGTCGCCATTTTTATCTTGTGGAAAAATTAGTCGAAATTCTTTTTTTATAGAAAAGCACATTAACAACTCTTGGCTCCCTCTCTTAGTGAGAGGGAGCTTTGTTAAGATGTATAGGAAGACCTTAAACTAAGGTTTGTCGTCGTGTTGACATCAATACACATCTTTCAAACTTGAAAATACAACATTTACAGAGACAACAGATCATGAATACAGTCTCTTATAAGGCGCCTCCATATCACAATTTGAACAATTTAATTAAATTTCTACTTTGTATTATCCTTACAATTTCAACTTGGCCTTTCTACTCTATCTAAGCCAGCCAAAAAAAATTGCATAATATCACCTGTTTGCAATTTTTATGATTATTATTTATAATAATTTTCGGCAAAATAATAGTTTTAATACAACTTCCACTCTGCCATTGTTTATATGGTTAATTAGTTTGCTTACATACCTGCAGATACTCAAATACAATTCCATATTCGTACGAAAAATCCCTAAAAATTGCAAGCTCACCATAATTAGCCATAAACAAAATATTATTTTACAATAAATATGAGCTCAACCGCAGGCCAATTTAAAAAATGTATGCCAATTTAATTGCTGTCAAAAAATGATGTTCCTCCGCGAAAGAAGAAATACCAAACAAAAAAAAAAAAAAAACCACTAAGACCAACTGAGCATCCAATAAGCCAGCCTTATGGACAGACAGAAATGCAGTCAATCTTTCTTTTTTAAGCCCCCTTCACAGCGAAATGACACAAGTGCATCATCATCATCATCATCATGCTCATCATCCTTCCTACTGGCCAATGTCGGCGGCGACATCCTCATCATAATCACAATAACAACGATTGTCTCAAAGTTAAAACTCCATCATGACTTTCATATCATAAGTCGAGCGTTTCCTTTTCCTTTATGCGATAGCGATGAAGCAGCATTGGCAGCACCATGGCAGGCAATGTTAAGTCCAGCGGCCTCCAACTCCATAATCACAGTATCAATGGGATGGCGACTTGTTGTTGTTGTTATCTGGCAACCCAAATGAAAAACAATGTTCATAAATACATTAGCCATGCTTTTTGAATGCTATGTTGTTTTTGGCGATTTTTTGCTTTTTTTGGCGAATTAACCAACGAAAAGTGGAAGAAAAAAATTGGTGACCACATATTTAGGAGTATATTCGCGTAAATCTTCCTTTTACTTTTTCCCTGCTACAGCATCTCATCAATGTCAGTGCATTGAAGGGAGAGTAGAGTGCCGGTGTACGAATATGGAACGGCCCCTATATAAAGTCCATCGTGCCCTTTTGCAGCTCTTCACCAAGCAGCATCCTTCAGCATAGGAGGTGACCGAAATAATGCCTTGCCTTCAAAAACCTTCAGACTTCACTCTGTGGCTGGGATGTGCAACGCTCACTCATGCGTGTTGTGATGAATTGACGTGCATCTCGAATCCATGTTGAATAATGTCATTTCAACTTTTCGGGGCTTATTTCGCTTTAATTTTTGATTTTGGTTTTCATTTTCGATGATGCTCGACTTTTTGTTTTCGTCTTCGTCGCAAGGTTTTTGGCATTTCTGTCGTTTTTTTTTTTTTTTTTTTGGAGGGTCACAAGCCCAACAAAGTTTTGTATTTCATTGTGTTTCTTTTCGCTGCATTTGATTGACATTTAATTTAAATGCATTTTGGGTTAACCCTTTCCAATTTTTCTTGCCGTTGTCGTTCGGTTTGTTTGGCTTTTGTTTTTGTTCCTACAGCCTGCATTTGGGCCTGCTCTAAACTTTACCTTTTGCTGGTATCCTTTTAAGCTTTTAACTGCAAAAGGTTACATAAACTTAATGATGCGATAGCACAGTGGCATGCATAAAAGGTGGGTGAATATGGAAAAGAAAAAGCATGGCCGCCAGATAAATGCTGTCATGTCCTTTCTACTTTTAATGCAATATTGCGGCGGTAAAAAAAAAGAATGCAAAGCATGGCGAGAAGGGAGATGAGGGGAAGAAAATCTTAAGACCTTATATGGAAATCTAGAGGAGAAATATAGAAAACGCCGAAATTTACTTCATATGCACCTTAACTTAAATTAGTGTATAATTGTAAGGCCTATTTTATACTGTACTACAAGGTTCCTATCAGTCCTTCTCTATGAGTTTTTGTTTAATTTCATTTACCCGTCACCATGGATCGAATTTGTCGAGAGCTTTTCCCGGCATCTCTTCTTAGGCAAAAAAAGGATAAAAGAAAAAGTTTGCCCTGCTCTTAGAGCGGTATCAAGATATGGTCAGGTTCGGACCACAATTTAATTATATTGGGTTGCCAAAAAAGTAATTGCGGATTTTTCATACAGTCGGCGTTGACAAATTTTTTCACAGCCTGTGACTCTGTAATTGCATTCTTTCTTCTATCAGTTATCAGCTGTTACCTTTAGTTTGCTTTAGAAAAAAAGTGTAAAAAAAGTATATTTGATTAAATTTCATTCTAAGTTTTATTAAAAATGCATTTACTTTCTTTTAAAAAATCCGCAATTACTTTTTGGGCAACCAATATAGAGGGAGACCTGTGTAAAATGCTAGAAAATTCAAATAAGAAAAAAAAATAGAGAGATCGATTTATATGGAAGCTGTATCAGGCTATAGACCGATTCAGACCATAATAAACACGTATGTTGATGGTGATGAGAGGATCCGTCGTACAAAATTTCAGGCAAATCGAATAATAATTGCGACCTCTAAAGGCTCAAGAAGTCAAGTTCCCAAATCGATTTATATGGCAGCTATATGAGGTTATTAACCGATTTAAAACCTATTTGGCACAGTTGTTGAAAGCCATGATAAAATACGTCATGCAAAATTTCAGCCAAATTGGATAGGAATTTCGCCATGTAGAGGCTCAAGAAGTCAAGACCCACGATCGGTTTATATGGTAGGTATATCAGGTTATTGACCGATTTGAACCATACTTTTCACAGTTGGTGGATATCATAACAAAATACGTGGTGCAAAATTTCATTCCAATCGGATAAGAATTGCGCCTTCTAGTGGCTCAAGAAGTCAAGATTCAAGATCGGTTTTTATGGCAGCTATATCAGGTTATTGACATATTTGAACCTAATTTAGCGCAGATGTTGGAAGTCATAGCGAAACACGTCGTGCAAAATTTCATTCAAATCGGATAAGAATTGCGCCCTCTAAATGCTCAAAAAGTCAAGACCAAAGATCGGTTTATATGGAAGCTATATCAGGTTATCATCCGATTTGAACCATACTTAGCACAGAAATGACGAAATTAGTATACCCCCATCCTATTGTGGAGGGTATATAAACAGAAAAGAGATATCTTCATAATTCTCTTTGAATTTGGAAGATAAAAGCTTCTTAAAAAACCTAAAATAAATTCTGTCCGAATTATTTCCCAAAACACATATTTTGACCAAAAAAATAATTTCCACTTCTGCATCTGCTATGGGAGATACAAATACAGTTAGGTGCAAAAAATGGTGTGCATGGTCTTAGGGGACATATCCGTATCCCATTGACATGCAGCCTTTGCGGCTATGAGACTTGAGGCGATGGGATGGGGGCAACTCATACCATCGTGGTATAATCGAGGCGACGATAGAAAACCCGGAAGGAAGGGAAGGGAAGCATGTGTAGGGCATGCGGGGAAGATGATGAGACGTTGGAGCATTTCCTTTGTCATGACGAATGCCAAACGGCTAGCCGCAGTGTGATTCCTCTTTATAGAGAAATTTTTACATGGCATAGTTCCTCAAGATAGTCTAAGTTTCAAAATGCTTTGACTTTTGGTCGATATGACTACCTTTTCCCTTGGTTATTGCTCTGGGTCGGTCAAAAATAAGTTGCAAGCAGCACGAATGTAATCTGCCGATATTTTGTCTCATTCCCGCATCCAAACATCTGCATTGTGCGAAATGAACATTTTCGTATTTTTAAGCTATTCTTGCTTTACACGTGCCTTATGCAGCGGTGCCGATTTCGCTTCTAACGTCCATGGTCTACGACCGGGATATTTACGTACACACGGCTCCAAGGCAGCTTTGCAATTGGTTGCCTGATAAAAGAACAGCCTCCAACGGCAGCTTTGGCTGTACATACTATTACTTGAGATGGAAAATTAGCTACGGTACTACCATGGTCCTGTCAGGACCATGTTACCCAATGAAAATTCATCACCAACTACTTTCTGCTCATTTAAACTTAAAAGCAAATATAATTTAGAACGATATGGTTTATTTGACGTAGCAATACGTGTGCGAAATTTCATTAAAATCGGATCAGATTTAGATAAAGCTGTCTTACATATCTTTCAGCCGATATGGCTCTTTAAGGCTATAGCAGCCACAATTTTGGTCTGATCTTTTAGCAAGTCATTTTTTATTTAATGTCCCAGTACGTGTGCAAAATTTTAAAAAAATCGGCTCAGATTTAGATATAGCTTCTATATATATTTTATCCTTTACTTTTCTTTATTTGGCAATGACAGAATATTTGTTTCGCTAGCCCAGCATAGAATAGCGTTCCAAGCGCCTCGATCTTCTGCGCTCATTCTAAAATCTCTATCACCACGTTTTGAGGTGTCTCCCACCACTTGATCTTTCCATCGGGCTTTTGGTCTTCCCGGTTTGCGTGTACCAACGTGTTTGCCTTCAAAAGACTTTTTTGCTGGAGCTTCTTCATCCATTCTGACAACATGATCTAGCCAACGCAGGCGTTGTGTTTTGAAGCGTGCAACTATGCTATCGTCGTCATGCAGCTCATACAGCTCGTGGTTCATACGTCGCCTATATTCTCCATTAACGCAAACTGCTCCATATGTTTTACGAAGAATCTCTCTCTCTCAAATACTCCAAGCACTGCCTCATCTGCTTTCACAAGTACCCATGCTTCAGAACCATATAACAGCACGGATAGTATCAGTGTCTTGTATAGAGCAATCTTCGTCTGTCGAGAGGTCGCCTTGTTTCTAAACTGCTTACTGAGTCCAAAGTAGCATCTGTTTGTCAAAACTGATGTCATTCTTTTCGGTTACGGCGGTGCCGAGGTAGATTAAGTCCCTGACTGTCTCAAAGTTGTGGTTCCCAAATTTTTCCATTTTTATACCCTCCACCATTGGATGGGGGTATACTAATTTCGTCATTCTGTTTGTAACACCTCGAAATATGCGTCATAGACCCCATAAAGTACATATATTCTTGATCGTCATGTCATTTTATGTCGATCTAACCATGTCAGTCCGTCTGTCCGTCCGTCCGTCTGTCTATCGAAAGCACGCCAACTTCCCAAGGAGTAAAGCTAGCCGCTTCAAATTTTGCACAAATACTTCTTATTAGTGCAGGTCGGTTGGGAATGTAAATAAACCATATCGGTCCATGATTTGATATAGCTGCCATATAAACCGATCTTGGGTCTTGACTTCTTGAGCCTATAGAGGGCGTTATTCTCATCCAATTTAACTGAAATCTTACACGTAATGTTTTGGTATCACTTTCAACAACTGGGCAAAGTATGATTAAAATCGGCTCATAATCTGGTATAGCTGTCATATAAACCGATCTTGGATCTTGACTTCTTGAGCCTCTAGAGGGCGCAATTCTCCTCCGATTTGGCTAAAATTTTGCACGAGGTGTTTCGTTAAGACTTCTAATAAGTGTGCCACGTATGGCGTAAATCGGTATAGAACCTGATATAGCTGCCATATAAACCGATCTGGGATCTTGACTTCTCTAGACCTCTAGAGGGCGCAATTCTCATCCGATTTGGCTGAAATTTTGCACGTAGTGTTTTGATATCACTTCCAATAACTGTGTTAAGTATCATTCAAATCGGTTTATAGTCTGGTATAGCTGCCATATAAACCGATCTGGGATCTTGACTTCTCTAGACCTCTAGAGGGCGCAATTCTCACCCGCTTTGACTGAAATTTTGTACAACGGTTTATCTCGTGACTTTCAACATACGTGTCTAATATGGTCTAAATCATCGACCAATAGCTTGATATAGCTTCCCTATAAACCTACCTCCCGATTTTGCTTCTTGAGCCCCTACAAGGCGCATTTCTTGTCCTAATGAACTGAAATATTACACAATGACTACTACAATATTCAGCATTCATTTATGGTCGGAATCGGACTATAACTTGATATAGCTCCAATAGCATAACGGTTCTTATTCAATATTCTTTGTTTGCCTTAAAAGAGATACCGCGAATAGAACTCGACAAATGTGATCCATGGTGGAGGGTATATAAGATTTGGCCCGGCCGAACGTAGCACGCTCCTATTTGTTTTTATCTGCTCGGCTGTGCAAGGCTTTTTGGGAGTTGAAATCATCCATTTCGTCTTATCTTTATTTACTGCCAGACCCATTTTCACTGACTCTCTTTCGATTCTTTCAAAGGCTGCAGTTACTACTTCCGCTGACCGACCTATGATATCGAGGCGAGTAGCATGTGTTCTCTTGTGATTAGTGTGCCATATCTATTCACATCTGCATCTCTTATAATCTTCTCCAGCAGGATATTAAAGAGATCTCACGATAGGCTGTCTCCTTGTCTAAAACCTCGTTTGGTATTAAATGCGTCGGAGAGATTCTTTCCTATTCCTACTGAGGAGCGCGTATCAGCAAGTGTCATTCTGCAGAGTCCTATTAGTTTTGCAGGGATACTAAACTCAGACATGGCTTGAAATACCTTTGAACCTAAAGTAGTATCGAAGGTGGCTTTGTAGTCAACAAAGAGATGGTAGGTGTTGATTTGTCCTTCTCGGGTCTTTTCCATGGTTTGGCCCAGTGTGAATATCTTGTCCAGAGTGGAATTACAAGGTCCAAAGCCGCATTGATAGGGCCCAATTATCTCATTGACTTTAGGTTTTAATCTCTCACACAGTAAGCTCGAGAATATCTTGTATGCGATGGGGAGGAGACTTATTCCTCTGTCGTTGGCACATTCCGTCTTGTCTCCGTTCTTGTCTATGGGACATAGTATGTTGAGGTTCCAATCATCAGGTATGCGTTCTTCTAGCCAGATTGCGCAGATAAGCTGATGCATACGCCTTATCAGCGTGTCGCCTCCGGTCTTAAATAGTTCAGCCGGTAACCCATCGGCTCCATATGGCATATATTTTATCCTACATGACCCTTTATGGCTGTAGTAGCCACAATTTAGGTACTATCGTAAGAAAATCTTGCAATGTTCTTTTCAATATTTCAATAGGTATGCAAAATTATAGTCTGACTAGACTTCAACATAGGTTCCATGTTTTAAAATTAGTCGGACTTGCCCTACTATTGCCTTTTCTTTCTGTTTTAATTTCAGACCTTGTCCTGCACAAACCACTGTGCTTTTGTTTCTTATATAACTCTTTCTGTCGCTTTCTTTCTCAAAACTTAGTATACATTGACTTTCTCAATCTAAAATTTACCTCAATAATAATGGTTTTTGATGTTCGTAATAACACCGCAGTTCCTTCTCTTCACATGTAATGAAGAATGCTTAAAAACTAACAAACTTTGCAGACCACAAGCAATATGACCTCATTACATACAATTTTTTGAGATTTCAGTTTCCTTTGCCACCTTCACCGAGACTCTGGATATCTAGAGAAAAATACCTACATATAAATATATAGAGAAAAGATTTATGGGCTCCTGAAATTGTTAACAAACGTGTGCTAAATTAGTTTCACGTTCTTCCTCATGCTGCTTTTCAAAAATCCGACATAATCTTAACTCCTTAGCTACACAAAAGATGATGATGTGGATTGCCTTTTTTTTGAAGTTGTTGTTTCACTTAAAAAATCTTTTTTGAGAACTGTATTCTTAACATTTATTTTTGCTGTTTCTTTTGTTTTTGCACTCACAAAACTGCATTTTTTGCCACAATTCGCTTGAGCGAGACCATGTTTCCACTTTGGTGAGTTATGTGGGAACATTTTGGTGGAATTGTCAAAAAAAAAAGCAGAAAAACGGTTTATGGAGTTGTTAAAGTTGCCTTGGGCTAAAGACCCTTTTTACTTGAGTGAGATTTTAATTGATTTTCTTTGATTTTAAGATTGATGACATTTTGCTGCTTTTTTGCCTTTAGGGGGGGGGCCTTTAAGTCGCCATGGTGTAGGGATTTTATAAAATCGCAACTGATACAAATATGAATGCATAAATCACTTTCACCATCATCGCTCTCTCTCTCTCTCTCTCTGTCTCACTGCCTTAATGATGTTTTTATTAATATTTAATGCAATAATTTATAACTCATACGTCACGCTGGCCCCAAGTCCAAGCCTTGTTGCTGGGCTGTTGTTGTGTTAGGCCCCAAGTGGAAGAAGATTCATCATCCATGAATGATACACATTTTACAATGTGAGTAACGGTTTTATCAGTTTCTTAGAAATGTATCTTGTTTTAACATTCACTTTAACTTTTGTGGCTTGACAGCGCATCAGCAGGTAAATTACAGGAAAAATCTGAAAATCAAAACCAACAATGACTAAGAGCTTGGAAAATGCCATCAAGACAGATATTTCAAAATGCAAATTTGCCCATGAATTTTCCATTAAGAAACAGAGGCAAACTTCTCACATATCAATGAGTGCTGTCCGATTCAAATTTAAGCTCAATGATAAGGGGCCTCCTTTTTATAGCCGAGTCCGAATGGCTTAGTGCAGTGCGACCCTTCTTTCGGGAGAAATTTTTATATGGCTTTCAAACCATTTTCATAACCTACAACACCACTGTGGTACAGGGTATTATAAGTTTGTGCATTTGTATGCAACGCTACTACGGAGAAAAGCTAGACCCATTGATAAGTATAGCGATCGACTCATAATCACTTTCTGATTCGATTTAGCCAAGTCCGTCTGCGGGTCCATGTATTTTTGTTATTGAAGTGCAGGTCTTATTTGTTATCCAATCATCTTGAAGTTTTGCATATATCACTTTTTTGTACCAAGGACGGACGCTATTGATTTCGGTAAAAATCGGTTCAGATTAAGATATAGCTCATATATATGTATCGCCCGATTTGCACTTAAATGCCCGTAGTAAGAACAATTTTCAACCGATCTGCACAAAATTCGGCACGGATTGTTTTGTTACTGATTTTAACATATCTGCAAGATTTCGTCAAAATCGGTTCAGATTTAGATATAGCTCCCATATATATGTATCGCCCGATTTGCACTTAAATAGCCGCAGTAAGAACTATTTTCAACCGATCCGCACAAAATTCGGCACGGACTGTTTCGTTACTGATTTTAACATATTTGCAAAATTTCATCAAAATCGGTTCAGATTTGGATATAGCTCCCATATATATGTATCGCCCGATTTGCACTTAAATAGCCGCAGAAAGAACAATTTTCAACCGATCTGCACAAAATTCGGCACGGACTATTTTGTTATTGATTTTAACATATTTGCAAAATTTCATCAAAATCGGTTGAGATTTAGATATAGCTCCCATATATATGTATCGCCCGATTTGCACTAAAATAGCCGTAGTAGCTACAATTTTCAACCGATCTGCACAAAATTTGGTAGGAATTATTCTGTTACTGATCTTAACATATCTGCCAAATTTCATCAAAATCGGTTCAGATTAAGATATAGCTCCCATATTATGTATCGCCCGATTTGCACTTAAATGGCCGAAGTAGCTAAAATTTTCAACCGATCTGCATAAAATTCGGCACGGATTGTTTTGCTACTGATTTTAACATATCTGCAAGATTTCGTCAAAATCGGTTCAGATTTGGACGTAGCACCCAGACATATTTATCGCAGAATTTGCACTTGTATGGCCGAAGTAACAACAAGTTGCAAACGATCTGTTTAAAAGTCGGTTCAGATTTAGATATAGCTCTCATATACATAAATATTTATATATTTCCCGACTTTTGCCTTTCCTTACTGGTTTCAAATGGCATAGATCCCCACGAATGCAGCCAGCATTAGGAGGTGATAACCACCGCTGAAAAATTTTCCTGATATTCTCGCCAGGATTCGAACTCAGGCGTTCAGCGTCATAGGCGGACATGCTAACCACTGGTCTAAGATGGCCTTCTACAGACAGACATTTATTCATTTTATATGCATAGGTCCATTGGAGTGGTTGCGCCTTGTAGGGTTAAAAAAACCATAGGAATTGATAATTAAAGGGAAAATGTTATGAGGTCACAGTGGCGCAAAAGTAATCCTGACCACCTGTGGCACTGGACGTCTGGTTTCGAGTTTGAAATTTTGCATGAAATATTTTGTTATGACTTCCAACAACTGTGCTAAGTATGGTCAAAATCGGTTCATAAGCTGATATAGAGCTCCCATATAAACCAATTTCCAGATTATTTTTCTTGATCCTCTTGAGGGCGAAATTATTGTCCGATTTGTTTGAAATGTTGCATGGAGAGGTTTGTTCTGACTCCCAAAAACTTTGCTAAGTATGGTCAAAATCGCCTCATATCCTGATATAACTCCCATAGAAACTGATCTCGCATGATTTCATGAGCCGATTGATGGCGCAATTATCTTGGTTGCATGAGCCGCTAGATGGCGCAATTATTGTCCGATTTCTAGAGCCGCTAGATGGCGCAATTATTGTCCAATTTGGCTGAAATTTTATACGACGTGGTTTCTTATGACCTCCATCAACTGTGCCAAGTATGGTTCAAATAGATTCATAACCTGATATAACTCCCATAGAAACTGATCTCGGATCTTGATTCCATGAGCCGCTAGATGGCGCAATTATTTTGATTTCATGAGGCGCTAGGTGGCGCAATTATTATCCGATTTAGCTGATCTTGATTTCTTGAGCCGCTAGATGGCGCAATTACCTTGATTTCATGAGCCGCTAGATGTCGCAATTATCTTCGGATTTCTAGAGCCGCTAGATGGCGCAATTATTGTCCAATTTGGCTGAAATTTTATACAGAGTGGTTTCTTATGACTTCCAACAACTGTTCCAAATATGGTTCAAATAGGTTCATAACCTGATATATCTCCCATATAAACCAATCTCCTGATTATAAATTTTGAGCCTCTAGAGGGCGCAATTCTTATCCGATTGGGCTGAAATTTTGCACAATGACTTCTACTTTGGTCTCCACCAAAAGTAATCCTGTCCACTGAACGCCTGGTTTCGAGTCCGATATTTGCATGAGATGTTTTGTTATGACTTCCAACATGTGTGCTAAGTATGGTCTCAATCGGTACATAACTTGGTATAGCTCCAATAGCATAGCAATTCTAGGCCATTATCTCTGCTTTCCCTGAAAAAAGATATCGGGCAAAAAACTTGACAAATGCAATCCATGGTGGAGGGTAAATAAGATTCTGCGCGGCCGAACTTAGCACGCTTTTACTTGTTCTTATTTTTATCGACGATCTATTGGGACTGACTTTGAATCCGATCTAATCGTTCATGCATGACAGCAACCTCTGTCATTCGTGTTCATTCGATAGTGGGCCGGATCTTCAAGATTTGCCGGAATTTGCTGAATGTTTCTAAAATGGGTCGCATGAACAGAATAGATTTTAATGCATGCAAGACGCAGTGTTGTTTTTTGTCCCGCAAAAAATTCAATCCAGGTGTATATATTGAGCAGTCAGAGGCTCTTGATGTTCTGGGCATGAAGTGTGATGTCCGTTGATTGAATTCAAAGTGTCGATGGAAGCATTCAAGTGGTTGAACTTTCTTAAAAGGTGTGAGAAATACTTCACTAATCTTTGTACAACGTTCACCAGGAGGAAAACGGAATATAAATGAAATTTGTATTATGTGGCGCTGTTCAAACGATTCTTCTACGTTGTGTCTTCTTTGGAAATCAGTTTTCTGATTTCTGAAAAACAACACTTTCTAGAAACTCACAACGGTTTGTAATCGATTGGCCAGCTGATCGAAGCATGCACTACCGAGAAAATTGTTTTTCGCAAGGACGGTGCGTATGTGGAATCGACTACCGGCAGATGTAAGGGTGGCTGATGAATATTGCTACAATGATGAATATTGCTACATTTTTTTTTCGGTGTATGGAATACATTTTTCTTTTATTCATGTTAAATTAAATTATTAAATTAATTATTAAATTATTATTAATTAAATTAATTAATTAATTAATTAAATTAATTATTAAATTATTATTATTAAATAGAAAAAAAGTTATTACATTTTTTTTTGGTAGCGGCTTTCATCAGCCACCCTGTATTTTCCGCTTCCTACGATATCCAGAACTACTCCCTTTTAGTGAACAATTTCAAAGAAAATATTACAAATATTTCCCGTTATAAGGAACTATTTTTTTTTTTTTGTTTTTCATTTGCTATTAAAAACTTTGTGGCCCATTAATTGGAATTTCAGGTCATCAATGAAGTTATCAAAAATTACATAACCCAACCCTCATTCAAAACCACAAACTCGCAGTTAGCCCACCATATCGCGGCAAACAATCTTTCACCATATATTTTCCCCCAAAGGATCTTTATGGGACTTTGGCATGCAGTTTAACATGCAATAAAACATTTAATTATTGACCATTAAATTGGGACTTTTTGAGGGCTGAACACATCGCTGGTTTGGGCTTTTCTAACTGAACTCTGCATAGCGTGGCACAAAAAGCAAAAAAACCACAACAAGTTGGTCAACAACAATGTTGTTGCAGATGCCTGACCCTCATAGAGGATCTCAGGGTATGTTCAAAGTTTGGCCAAAGACAATAAAAAGCCACCTCATATCATAAGTGTATGGGCGTATAATAAACGATTAATTGCCACCTAAAAACACCAATAACCATATGTTATGGGAGACACAAACACACACACGCATATGAATACACCAACACTTGGGATTATGTATTGCTCATGAATGCACCTACAAATAATTTCCATACCAACCAGACAAAACACCCAAAAGGACAAAGTTGGTGGTGGATCATTTGGGAGAGAGTATGCCGGCAAGAAAAACATTGTGATATCACCTTTTTATGGCCCATAATGCAATGGCATTGTAAAATGCAAATCGGATATTCTCATGCCATTGTATTGTCGAACATACCAACAGGCAAAGCAACACTTTGGTCGAAGAGTGCTTAGATGTTTCTTCTTGGTAGAGAGAAAAGAAATATCGCAACTTGAACTATTCTCTCTATTTACCTTTTTCATGAAAGTTTCTTGAGCGTTCATTTTTTTGAGCTTGTTGTTGTTCTTCTTCTTCTTTTTGCCATATAGGCCAAAATATTAACGGTTTTTAGTGTAGTGTTAGCCAAATGTTGCTTAGCTTTATTTTTCATGTAAAATTATTATTGTTATGGTCGCTTGTAGCGTGATTGCCTTCTCACACTGTCTGGCATCATAGGGATGCCAGTTGAGATTTTTTTTATTAATCGAATAAAATTAAAAAAATGTTTGTGTGTTTTTAAAGCAAAATTCTGCTGGAAGTTTTTGGTTGAATGGTTAGCCCGCAATCAAAGTGAGCGCTTTTGGTAAAGTTCTATAATTTATTCGAACTGTCTATACTCTCCACCATAGGATAGGGACATATACGTAATTTGTCAGTTTGTTTGTCACTCATCGAAATATGGATCTGAGATCCAACAGTATATACATATATTCTTGATCTTCGTGTATAGCTTCCAAGTCCCTTCAGACATGTCTGACCGCCTATTCCTTCATTTGTCTATGGAAAGCACGCCTACATTCGAAGGAATAAAGATAAACACTTGAAATTTTGCACAAATACTTATTTTTAGTGTAAGTCGGTAGGGATTGTGAATGAGCTAAATCGATTCATAACCTAATAAATCTTCAAAAGGGTGATTTTTTAGCTAATATCTTTTTGGCAACACTGGTTAAGGAAGCTCACAATTTAACCATGAAGCGTTTTACAAACGAACAACCATTGCAAATTATTGAAATTTATTATCAAAATTCGTGCTTTGTTAAGAAAATTCATCGCGCGCTTCCTCCATGTTACGAAGAAGCTCATTATTGGCTCAATGTAAATAAGCAGAATTATGGTTTTTGAATTGAAGATTGGCCTGAAGCATTGCAAGAGCTACCAATGCATCCGGAAAAAGTCACAGTTTGGTGCGGTTTATGGGCTGGTGGCATCATTGGACAGTACTTCTCCAAAGACGATGGAAATCGTGAGATGATATCTAGCACGTTTCGTGTTTTGTTTCACCATCAAACATCTACACTTTAGTCCATAATTTAACCATGAATCGTTTTACAAACGAACAATCATTGCAAATTATTGAACTTTATTATCAAAATGGGTGCTTTGTTAAGTAAGTTCATCGCGCGCTTTCTCCGTGTTACGACGAAGCTCATTATTGGCTCAATGGGTATGTAAATAAGCAGAATTGTCGTTTTTGGATTGAAGATCAGCCAGAAGCATTGCAAGAGCAACCAATGCATGCAGTAAACGTCACAGTTTGGTGCGGTTTATGGTCTGGTGGCATCATTGGACAGTACTTCTCCAAAGATGATGGAAATCGTAACGTAACTGTGAATGGTGAGCGCTACTGTGAGATGATAGCTAGCACGTTTTGTGTTTTGTTTCACCGTCAAACATCTTCGGTTTAGTCTATAATTTAACCATGAATCGTTTTACAAACGAGCAACGCTTGCAAATTATTGAATTTTATTATCAAAACGCGTGCACAGTTAAAAAAGTTCATCGCGTGCTTCCTCCATGTTACGAAGAAGCTCATTATTGGCTTAATGGGTATGTAAATAAGCAGAATTCTCGTTTTTGGATTGAAGATCAGCCAGAAGCATTGCAAAAGCAACCAATGCATCCAGAAAAAGTCACAGTTTGGTGCGGTTTATGGGCTGGTGGCATCATTGGACAGTACTTCTCCAAAGACGATGGAAATCGTAACGTAACTGTGAATGGTGAGCGCTATCGTCGATCATTAAAATATATGGACCGTACTACCGATTCAAATAAGTTTTTTTTTTTTAATTTAAGTGTTTTTTTTTGATAAACTTTACTTTAGCTCTTAAAAAATCACCCTTTATATAAACTAACTAGCATAGCATAAGCGAAGGGATTTAAGACGATTTTATATATATAAAAGTTGGCCTTGGTTCGAATCTTGGCGAGACCATCAGAAAAAGAATTTTCAACGGTGGTTTTCCTCTCCTAATGCTGGCAACATTTGTGAGGTACTATGCCATATAAAACTTCTCTCCAAAGAGGTGTCGCACTGCGGCACTCCGTTCGGACTCGGCTATAAAAAGGAGGCCCTGAATCGGAGTGCACTCGCTGATATGTGAGAAGTTTGCCCCTGTTCCTTAGTAGAATATTCATGGGCAAAATTTGCATTTGCATTTGCATACTACATCGGTATGCAAATTTACACTATAGGCTGTATTGGATGCTATGCCTATTGAGTTCTGTTCTACTAATATTGCGCTTAGACTGAAGAATTTTTACATATTGACGAAGACTAGGCGTGCCGCACCGTTCGGACTCGGCTATAAAAAGGAGGCCCCTTATCATTGAGCTTAAAACTTGAATCGGACTGCACTCATTGATATGTGAGAAGTTTGCCCTGTTCCTTAGTGGAATGTTCATGGGCAAAATTTGCATTTTTGCATATCTGAAGGGTGGCCGGATCCTCCCCTCCAGCCCGATTTTCAAAAAGGCCATATCAGGGAGGTGAGCGAAGCAATTAAAACGAAAAATTGTTTTCATTCTTTTAAGTAACCTTAAAACAAATATTGGGTATCCAAATTTGGGGTGGGGTGCCTAGGGTGGCCGCCCCACCCCCAAAGCACAACAAATAGTTATATAGACCATTCATAACAATATGGGGCTTGAATGAAAGGTATTTGAGAGTAGAAAACAAATCCGGTATCCAAATGTGGGACCAAGTGTTTGGGGGGACGTACCATCCCTAAAACACCCACCAAATCGGATATATTTACAGCCCATGGCAATATGGAGCTCAAATGAAGGGTCTTTGGAAGTAGAGCAGGGAATTGGAAGCAACTTCAAGTGTCTGCACCATATCCAAAGCACCCCTCAAACTCGACAGATTTGCTGAGCAGGCAATATGGGGTCTCAAATAAAAAGCATTTGGAAGGAGAGTATCAAATTGATATTCACAATCGGGAGAAATATCTAAGGGGCTGTACTACCCCTAAACATGACCATACTCAAATAAAAGGTATGAGATAGTGAAAGAAGGCACAGGGAAGCGAGCCCGTCTCAGCTAGTTTTTAAACAAAAAACAAATTCAACTGCAATCCCTATACTGACAACATAGACTTACATCAACTTGCATTTACATTGAATTTTAGTCGTGCTCTACGAAAGGCTTTAATGTTGGTTCATTGGTTCATGTCTATGTGTCAGCAATTTCAGGCAAAAAAATACTTGGTTGCCTTTAAGTTACATTTCTTTCCCTCCATGAAATTGCCCATAACATTCTATGATATTGGTAGAGGAGATTATTTCTTTAGTGTTGGCCAACGAAGGAAGTCTAAACCGTATGTATTCAGTAACTTTTAGTTCAAATATATTGCTTTTTACATTTTATAGAATTCTAGTGAACCCTGGAAATTTTGCTGGCCCCTAGAGGGCGCAATTCTCATCCAATTTGACTGAAATTTTGCACATAGTGTTTTGATATTACTTCCAACATGATTCAAATCGGTTCATAACCTAATATAGCTGCCATATAAACCGATCTTGGGTCTTGACTTCTTGAGCTTTTAGAAGGCGCAATTCTTATCCGATATTGCTGTAATTTTGCATTTTGCAAATCGGTACATAACCTGATATAGCTGCCATATAAACTGATCTGGGATCTTGACTTCTTGAGCCTCTAGAGGGCGCTATTCCCATCCGATTTGGCTGAAATTTTGTACAACGGCTTCTCCCATAGCCTTCAACACATGTGTCTAACATGTTCTGAATCGATCAATAGCTTGATACAGCTCTCATATAAACTTATCTACCGATTTTGCTTATTGAGCTCCGAATCGGAATATAGCAGTTTATTTTATTTTATTTTATTTTATTTTATTTTATTTTATTTTATTTTATTTTATTTTATTTTATTTTATTTTATTTTATTTTATTTTATTTTATTTTATTTTATTTTATTTTATTTCGTTTTATTTTATTTTATTGCAAATTTGCCCATGCGCATTCCAGTAAGGAACAGGGGCCATATATTTTAATATATTTATGAATTTTATTTAAAATACTTTATTTGTGCCACAAAACCATATATGGCTTATGCCATCGCCAACATTTTGGAAACACTTCGTGCGTTTGTTAAACAAACAATGGCCAAAAAGCCCAATAGGCAACAATTTAAAAGCTTTTCACACACACACATACTGATACAAGTACAAAAGAAATGATTATGAGCGAAATCACACACATGGACACATTTTTGGCCATAACCAAAACAATGCCGCACTGTGGCATGACATTAGCGGCAATGCCAGAAATTATTGACATACCCGCGACAGCGACAAATTACATTTTCATGGAATCATGCAAAGAAAACTCATGATTAGCTTTGGCATTTCGTTAGGGGCCACCAGCCACCATCACCATAGTCCTAGACGCTGCCATACCGACGGAAAATAAACCTTTAGAACATGGTCTTTGACGCTTTAGCAAATTTATCTCACAAAGATATTGAATTGGTGTGCCGTTGTGTCTCTCCTCCATGCATTTGACCACTGTGACACTTGACATGTTTTTCGTTTATTGCCAAGCCAAAGCTCAAGACAATCACACACACTCGTCGTGCAATGCGCGCCATCATTGCCCGGCCATGGTTAGGCTGACAATCGTGAAGGAATATAAACAACAACAACAAAAACTAAATATAAATAAAATTCAACTTCAAATTCAAATTATCGAATGGACAAACCCAAAGGAGCCTGAATAGACAATGCCACCATGACAATAATATTCGCAGCAACCACGAATTTAACGCATTTCCTATGACATTAGAATTTTGTATAGTAGAAAAAATAAATGGTCAAAGTTACAGTGCGATACAGCATCAGGTCATTGAATGGGAAAAATGCAAATTTGCCCATTAATGTGAAGCATCGTTTGTGGCTGATGTCTCGTTTCAATATGCGGGTAAAGTTAAGAAATGGGCTATACCACCCTATTTTTGTATATAGACCCAATTAAATCGTCCGACTAAGGCTATTAAATTCCCAATGTGACCTTTGGGCTCACCGAGATCTTATTTTCGAGCGATTCCGATTCAATATGAGTAAGGAGTTGTATTAGCTCCTCTTACATTCATGCCATATACGAAATACGTAGGTCCGATATATATATATATAGATGGATTCAAAGTTTTTTCGAGAGGCTGTCTTTTCCACCAGTAGGATAAAACTTGAACCAGTAAGGAAAGGCAAAAGTCGGACGGAGCCAACTATATAATACCCTACACCACCAAGTATACGTAATACTTTAAATAGATAGCACTTATATCCAAATTTAGTCAGATTTTAATTTGGCATACCTATTGAAATACCGAATAGAACCTTATATGATTTTCTTACGATGGTACAAAAGTTGTGAAAAGTCGAGACGCATAAAAGATATAAATGGGAGTTTTATCTAAATCTGATTCGATTTTGATGAAATTTTGCACACGTATTGGGATGTCAATTAAACCATCTCATGAAAAATTTTGTAGAGATCGGACCAAAATTGTGGCTTCTACAGCCTTAAAAGTCCATATCGGATGAAAGATTTATAGGGGAGCTATATCTAAACCTGAACCGATTTTTATGAAACTTCGCCCACATATGGGGACGTTGAAAAAAACGGCCCAAGCCAAATTTTGTAATGATCAGACTAAAATTGTGGCTTCTACACCCTAAAAAGGCAATATCGGATGAAAAATATATAGGGGAGCTATATCTAAATCTGAACCGATTTTTATGAAACTTTTCACACATATGGGGATGTTGAATAAAACGCTCTATGCCAAGTTTTGTAAAGATCGAACCAAAATTGTGCCTAATGCAGCCTTAAAAGACCATATCGGATGAAAGATATACATGGGAGCTATATATAAATCTGATCCGATTATGATGAAATTTTGCACACATATTGGGACGTCACAAAATGCACTTCGTGCCAAATTTTGTATAGATCGGACCAAAATTGCGCCTTCAACAGCCTTTATAGGTCAAATCGGACGAAAGTTATATATGGGAGCTCTATTTAAATCTGATCCGATTCTAATGAAATTTTGCACACATATTGACGTCACACGAAACATTTCATGCCAAATTTGGTAGAGATCGCACCAAAATTGCGGCTCCTACAGCTTTAAAAGGGCATATCGGGTGAAAGATATATATGGAAGCTATATCTAAATCTGAACCGATTTCAATCAAATTTTGCAAGCATTTTGGGTAGTTCAAAAAAACACTTTGTGCGAAATTTTGTAAGGATTGGACCAAAATTGTGCCTGCTGCAGCCTTATAGGACCATATCGGATGAAAGATATATATGGGAGCTATATATAAATCTGATGCGATTATGATGCAATTTTGCACACATATTGGGATGTCACAAAATGCACTTTGTGCCAAATTTTGTAAAGATCGGACCAAAATTGTACCTTCTACAGCCTTAATAGGTCAAATCGGACGAAAGTTATATATGGGAGCTATATCTAAATCTGAACCGATTCTGATTGCACACATATTGGGACGTCACACGAAACATTTCATGTCAAATTTGGTAAAGATCTCACCAAAATTGTGGCTTCTACAACTTTAAAAATCCATATCGGATGAATGATATATATGGGAGCTATATCTAAATCTGAATCGATTTTCTTCAAAATAAAATAGAGTTTGTCCTTGAGCCAAAAAAGTGATATGTGCAAAATTTTGTGAAAATTGGACAACAAATGCGACCCGTACCTTGATTACAAGAATACATGGACAGACAGACAGACGGACATAGCTAAATCGAATCAGGAAGTGATTCCAAGTCGATCCGTATACCTATCGTTGGGTCTAGCTCTTCTTCTTCTTCTTAGCGTTGCAAACAAATGCACATATCTATAATACCCTGTACCACAGTGGTGGTGCAGGGTATAAAAAGTGTATAACAGTAGCACGTGCTTTTAACTTTAAGCTTTTCATCCAAAGTCCACTTTTGAAGCTGTCCCCATTGAGAAAGCTTAAGGGAAAACCCGTAATTGGTGTTCATAGTTCCATTATTCGATATAGCCGTTGTATGTATTTCCCTGCTCTATTTTCTTTTGTTTCTCCATATTCTAACACTACCTTACCAATATCCTTGCCTAAAGCTGTACATCTACAAGTGTGTGCGTGCGTGGTTTTGAATGTGTGTAGCGTAGCTTTAAGTGATCAAGCGTCTATTGGTTTTAGTTGTGTTTAGTTTTTTTTTTTTAATTTTTTTGGGGGGTAAATAAATAATTCATGTCGTTAAAATGTTGTCGCTGGTAAGACCGACTACGACCAAGTAACCAAGTCATATATGTTGGCCTGACAGAATACCGTTAGATGTAAAAAATTGATGTCTAAACTGGGTCAACGTTCGGTACTCTAAAAAAAATATTTAAGATTTTTTTAATAACAACAAACACAAAATAAAACGAAAACAACAACAACAACCACATCGTAGCAAGGGGACATGTCCACAAAATGATATAAAGTGGAGGCTGTTGTGCAGCGCAGACTGCTCTCTCCTCTGCAAGCCTGGGATGCTGTGATCAAAAATCCCCAAAACCAAAAAAAACACAAACAGATGCAAAGATGCAAACATTCCGTTCGTTCCCCAGTCATAGTGGCCGGTGAATGATATGCATGCAAAGCTGACACTGAATACGCGTGCGATAATTAATCCGTTGCGTTTGTTGCAAAGAAGGCCTCGTCCATCCGTTTTGGTCACTCGACCAAACGTCCGTTCGTCTGTCCATCCATCTGACTGTATGTCTTTTAGCCATCATCTACCTTTTTTTTTCCATAGAGGGTTTGTGTCTTAAATTTTTGGCCGATGGGGGGGGGGGGGGGGGGAAGACGCTGCTGCTGATATATATTGTCGCTGCTGGTCTAAGCACATTCGTGGTGGCTGTTGTTGCAGTTTTCTGTTAAAACTTAGCATGCAATAATTCAACTTGGCTACAACACGCATCAAGTTTTATATTTTTGCATATTCTCCAAAGCATACCAAACACATAACGCTCAGTTTCTTCTTGTCACTGCCGCTTGCCAGCAATTGCTAGAAAGATGCCTGGCTGGCTGAGTGGCTGCTACGTACTCCAATCCTCCATCCAATCCTCTATCCAATAAGCTATGTAACATCAATTAAAAAATTTCCATTTGATGTCGTTTACCTAGCGCCCAAGTCAAGTCCGTGGCAGCAGCTCCTTAAAGCAAAACTCTAAGTACTCTCCTATAGCTCATTGTTGTTGGCAAAGAAAAATATGCTTCCAAGAAAAATTAATGCATTTTTAAGATGCTTGTCAGACGTTTTTTTTCTCTCTCCCCCTGCTCTATTGCTCTTGGTCCAGCCAAGCTTTTCAACATCCCTAGGAAAACTCGAATGGACTTTTCATCTGGTCTCTCTCTTCCTCTCTGTCTCTCACTCTCTCTATTGGTATTTGTTGTGCATTTATAGCTGTCATTGGCTGTGAACCGCTTTGCCATAGAAATCGTAAATTTCAAAAACACATTTCTCATTCTTTTCGCTTACCTTCCCCTCCACTCTGTGGCCCCCATGCTTCGGCGCATTGGCATTGGATTGATGTAAAGTCTGAAAACTACTTTACATTTTATTGGTCATTGATTTTTGTTGCTGCAATTCCCATATGGCAGCCATGGCATTTTCTCAACAGCCATCTTAATGTCTTTACCCCCTCCTCTTCTTGACCTCCTTCTTTTCCCCCGTGCAAGAGATGAGTATGCAAATTAGCCCATCCACGATAACAATAAAGGATGCTTGGCATGCCTTGAGTTATGGTTGGGCGATTTAATGAAATAGGTGTTGTTTCCATTAAATTGAATGATTCGTATGTGTTGATGAGTTTCAGAACAACATCCGGTAAACGAGGCGATATATGGATTTACCTTAAGGGTATCATTGGGGGGGGAAAAAGGGTTCCTTGAACTTGAGTTCCCTGAGATGACAAACATCAGTTTTATGCATATGCAATGACGAATCTAGAGGAGACAATGGCTAATGTTCAATTCAAAAAACAATCCTACGACAAAGGACATATAATGTAAGGATAAATAAATCAGGCTGAAAGGGTGGATATATACTCGTAAATATAAAAAAAAAAGTAAAGTCCTGTTTAAGTTAGGATGGGTCATGCTACACGGATTGATGGAAACTAGGAAAAGGAGCAGTACCTGGATGTCTATATTAAAGACTCAGAAAGATAGTTCTCCGACTGCTTAACCATAAAACGATCCTGCATGATGAGATCAAGTTCTTAAGATTCAGGGAAAAAAATTGCAAACAATTTTCAATCAAAAATTTACTACATACTAAATTTCCCATGGACATTCCATTAAGGAACAGGAAGCACTTGTTTCATATCAATGAGTGCAGTCCGATTAATGTTTAAGCTCAATGATAAGGGGCCTGCTTTTCTATGCCAAGTCCGGTATCCAAGAGCGATAACAATTGGTAGAGAATCTTTAACATGGCAGGATACCTCACTAATATAGCCGGCATTTGCAAGGGGATAACCACCGCTGAAAATTGTTCTGATGATCGCGCCGCGATTTGAAACCAAGCGCTCCATGTCAAAGGCGAACATGCCAACCGATGAGTCACGGTGGCCTCCAAAATCAAAAATAATTGAAATTAAAATGTCTTCCATAAAAAAAAAATAATTGATTCAATTAATTTTTTAATTGAATCTGTAACCATCCTCAATAACAATGGTGATCATTTTTTTTTTGTTTTCAATTAAAAAATTATTTGAATCAATTATTTCTTTAATGGAATCTGAATTAAATTTTCAACAAAAAAAATTGTTGATTCAACAATTTTTTTAATCGAATCTAAAAAAAATAACAAAATAAATGATTAAAAATTTTATTTTCTTTTATCATCTCTTTAATTGGACCAAACAATTTTTATACCCACAACCGAAGGATGGGGGTATATACATTTTGTCATTCCGTTTGCTACACATCGAAATATCCATTTCCGACCCTATAAAGTATATATATTCTTGATCAGCGTAAAAATCTAAGACGATCTAGTCCGTCTGTTCTGTTGAAAACACGATATAGTCTTTAAAAATAGAGATATTGAGCTGAAACTTTGCACAGATTCTTTTTTTTTTTTTTGTCCGTAAGCATGTTCATATAGCCCCCATATAGACCCATCCGCCGATTTAGGGCTTTGGGCCCATAAAGACCATTTATTATCCGATTTTGCTAAGATTTGAGACAGTAAGTTGTGTTTGGACACCTGACATCCTTCTTCAATTTGGCCTACATCGGTCTAGATTTGGACATAGCTGCCATATAGACAGATCTCTCGATTTAAGATTTTGGGCCCATAAAAGGCGCATTTATTGTCCGATGTCACCAAAATTTGGGACAGTGAGTTGCGTAAAGCCCCTCGACATCTTTCTGCAATATCGCACAGATCGGTCTAGATTTGGATATAGCAGTCATATAGACCGATCTCTCGATTTAAGGTCTGGCGCCGATAAAAGGCGCATTTATTGTTCGATTTTGCCAAAATTTGGAACTGTAAGTTGTGTTAGGCCTTTCGCCATCCTTCTTCAATTTGAACCAGATTGGTTCAGATTTGGATATAGCTGCCATATGGACCGATCTCTCGATTTAAGATTTTGGGCCATAAAAGACGCCTTTATTGTCCGATGTCGTCGAAATTTGGGACAGTGAGTTCCGTTAGGCTCCTCGACATACATCTGCAATATGACATAGATCGGTTCAGATTTGGATATAGCTGCCATATAGACCGATCTCTCGATTTAAGGTTTTGAGCCCATAAAAAGCGCATTTATTGTCCGATGTCGCCGAAATTTGGGACAATGAGTTGTGTTGGGACTTTCGACATTCTTCTTCAATTTGGCCCAGATCGGTCCAGATTTGAATATAGCTGCTATATAGACCGATATCTCGATTTAAAGTATTGGCCACATAAAAGGCGCATTTATAATACGATTTCACTGAAATTTGACACAGTGACTTATGTTAGGCTTTTCGACATCGGTGTCGTCTTTGGTTCAGATCGGTTTTGTTTTAGATATGGCTGTTAAAACGATCAATATTTTGTATTACACAATTGAACAATGACTTGTACTTATTAGTATTTGGTCCAAATGGGAACATATTTCGATATAACTGCTATGGGGCATAAGGTATGCATTTTTCACCGGATTTTGACGAAAGGTGGTTTACATATATACCCGAACTTAACGCCTTTTTACTTTGAATTACGAATTGGTCTTAGACATGTTCGTCCGTCTGTCCGTTAGTCTGCCCATCTGTATGTCGAAAGCAAGCTTACTTTCGAAGAAGCAAAGCTTCGCGCTTAAGATTTTGCACAAATACTTTTTATTAGTGTAGGTCTATTAGTGTAGGCAGAGCTAGTCTGCAGCGGTTTTGATTCAGTTTTCAAGAACACTTATGCAAGCCACAGAATCCGCCCAAACTTGCGTGTAGAGAATATACGGATCTGTGCCTAATTTGAACTTGTGGAGTGCTGTAGTGTGACTACAAAAGACGGACGGATGGACAGATAGACGGACAGACACATAGACGGACAGACAGATGGACGGACAGACACATAGACGGACAGACAGATGGACGGACAGACACATAGACGGACAGACAGATGGACGGACAGACTGACATACGTACATCCTTATATCGTCACACAATTTTACGACGATCAAGAATATGTTGACTTCGCAGAAACGGCAATGGATGTTTCGATGTGTTGCAACCGGAATGACTAAATGAATGTACCCCTATCCTATGGTAGTGGGTTTAAAAATAGTTTGTTTAACTATTTTAATTCATCCACTTAAGAAAAATCAAAATACCATGGGAATGCCTCTTTCCCAATTTGAGCTGGAATTCTTTTACGACAGCTCTATTTTGGCTAAAATCTTATAATACCTTCAGGGCAAAATTAACGAAAATATTTCTATTAGCAGCGTAGTAAACTTCTTTTGACCAAAAGACTTTAATTTCGAATCCTTCGAACTTGTCGGCAGTGGGCCTTGTCTTATAATATAATGTGCTTCTTACTTACCCACTGCAAGCTCAAATAGCCATAGATGAAAAAAAAATTTGAAAATTTATTTTGCGGTATTTAAGCGCTTACCTAAAAAGAAAAAAAAAAGTGTAGGAAGAAATGTATTATAGCTTAAAAATATAAATAAAAAAAAACATGTAAGACTCATAAGTATAGCAGTAGCAGGACCTAAATAAGTTTTAAAGCCATACTAATGCCTGAGTTCTCTAGTCACGTTCTAATAACGTTGTCAAACTTTGCTGGCAACCATTACATTTTTTTTTATTTTGTTTCAAAACTCCTGGCTTACAAAAAATCTACAAACTAATTGTTGCAGGTTCCTTGGACTACTGCACATCTTCCTCCATTCTAATCTTTAATATCTTCTTTTGCAGCATACTTCGTCTCGCATTGTCTTATCGGAAGAAAAAAAAGAAATGCTTAAGATTTCCATCTTTATGCCGGATGGTGTATTCAATGCAGGAAAGAGGATTTCAAACGAAATCAACGGATGACATTTTTCATGTGCAGCATGGATGGCGACAAGGAGCATGGGTGAGTGACATTTGCAAAAGGTGATCTTAACATCAAACTGATGTTAAGACCTTTGCGATGGATGGTTGTTGGATGGGCCACAAGCCCTGCCATGGCCGCCGAGTGCTTACTCGTCAACACCCAAAGGAGGGGCATGGGGGGTTTAGCAAAACTTTAGCGTATTGTTAACATGTTATCTTTTCAAAACATCGAAAGATGGGGCTGCAGCAAATGAAAAAAAAAACATTTCAGCTTTCTGCTTGCCACCATTGCCAAATGGGGTTTGGGGTACGTTTCGGTACGAACACAGGATGCCTGTTGCATTACTCTGTCTTGTTAGGTGTCACTTGTCCTTGTCTGTTTTGTTGTTATATTGCAAGCCAGCCTATGTCTGTCTGTCCGTTGGACTTGATTCAGCCCAGTCAGTGAGCGAGGCAGCTTGAACTAAATCGCTAAAGTGAAATTACCTTACACACACACACCAAAAAGTCTGAGAGTGTTCAAATAAAACAAACAAAAAAACAACAACTACAACTACAACTACTACAATAACAACAGCATAGGCGGCGGCAATCAAGCTGACTATGGTGTTTACTTTGTTGTGATAAAGTGTTGGAATTTGGATTTCACGCGTTTCGCATGCGCTCTTGATCTTAAACTTCGTCATGCTTCTTCGCCTTTAAAAACCAAAACCCCCTCTGACTAAATGATAGGCGGCGGCATAGCACACCCTGCAACAAACACCAGACAGCCAGCCATGAAGATAGCCTACCGATAAATACAACCAAAACGCTAAGAAAGCCCGAGTAGAAATCCCACCACAAAACCCAAAGATAGCCAAATGCGAATATCAGTTAACTAATCCAGTTATTTTGGCCAAACTCCCCAAGATCACTAAGTTGGCTGGGGAGTTGGGAATTTTTCTTTTTTTTTTTTAACTTACAAGAAAGCCTTAGCGACGACAACAACAGCAGCCTCATGATTTCGTGTGCCACATATTTTGAGCCACTTTTGGTGCGTGTATATTTTTTTTTTTTTTGTTTTCCTGAGAGCTTTCTGTGGCAAGCTGGGCGAAAATATACTTTATAACGTTATCTGCCACATCGAAGCGTAATAAATCCGTAATTGATTCTCTAGTGTGGCTGCACTAAACTTTGCCTAATGGCAACGTTGTTGCTGCACCATGGGCTTGACCAAGAGAAATGGATTAATGAGGAAACATTTTTAGAAGCTTTATATTTTTTTCCCATGTTTTTTCACAAAAATACCCAAAATCCCCTGCATGGAAAAGATGTTTGCAAAATGAGATTCGATCTATGAGATTTGTCTTAAACAATATACAGTGGGGTGAGAAAGAAAATTTAGAGAGAAATTCCATGTTTTAACGGTTAGAGTTACCATAACGAAATTTTAAATGGTTATGGATGGCCCGGAAGAAGTTATCAATTTTCAAGGTACACCAACAGGACCCCCGAACTGGAGCTCTAAAGTTTTGCTCATTATGTTTAGTTACAGCAGGTAAAAGCATGAAAAGTCCAGCCGGGCGAATCTTGGGAACTCATCACCATAAAATCTTGTAAGGCCTCAAGAAGTCAAATCGGGAGATCGGTTTACATGGGAGCTATATCAGGTTATAGACCGATTCGGAGCGTACTTAGCACTGTGTTTGGAAGTCATAACTGAACACTACGTGCAAAATTGCAGCCAAGTCAGATGAAAACTGAGGCCTCCAGGGGCTCAAAAAGGCAAATCGAGAGATCGGGAGCTATATCAGGTTATAGACCGATTCGGAGCGTACTTAGCACTGTGTTTGGAAGTCATAACTGAACACTACGTGCAAAATTGCAGCCAAGTCAGATGAAAACTGAGGCCTCCAGGGGCTCAAAAAGGCAAATCGAGAGATCGGTTTACATGGGAGCTATATCAGGTTATAGACTGATTTGGACCGTACTTATTGTAAGAAATCGTAACAGAATACCGCATGCAAAGCTTCAGCCAAATGGGAAAAAATTGCGGCTTGTAAGGCCTCAAGAAGTCAAATCGGGAGATCGGTTTATATGGGAGCTATATCAGGTTATAGACCGATTCGGAGCGTACTTAGCATAGTGTTTGGAAGCCATAACTGAACAGTACGTGCAAAATTTCAGCCAAGTCGGATGAAAACTGAGGCTTACAGGGGCTCAAGAAGTCAAATCGAGAGATCGGTTTATATGGGAGCTATATCAGTTTATAGACTGATTTGGACTGTACTTAGGACAGTTGTTGGAAGTCATAACTGAACACTACGTGCAAAATTTCAGCCAAATAGGATCAAAATTGCGGCTAGTTAGGGCTGAAGATATCAAATCGGGAGATCAGTTTATATGGGAGCTCTATTAGGTTATAGACCGATTTAGACCGAACTCGGCACAGTTATTGGAAGTCATAGCAGAACACTATCTGCAAAGTTTTAGCCAAATCGGACAAAAATTGCGGCTTACGGATTCGAAAGAAGTCAAATCGTTAGATCCGTTTTGGGAGATAAACGCGAATATAAATTATTTTCAAATTTGGACCTTATTTTCAAATTGAACCGCTACTTAAAGGTGTAACGAAGCACACCAGGCTAGCTAAAAATGCAAATTTTACCCATGAACATTCCATTAAGGAACAAGGGCAAACTTCTCACCTATCAATGAGTGCAGTCCAATTCAAGTTTAAGCTCAATGATAAGGGGCCTTCTTTTTATAGTCGAGCCCGAACGGCGTGCCGCAGTGCAACACCTCTTTGGAGAGAAGTTTTACATGGCATATTGCCTCACAAATGTTGCCAGCATTAGGAGGGGAAAGCCACCGCTGAAATTTTTTCTAATGGTCTCGCCAGGATTCGAACCCAGGCATTCAGTGTCATGGGCGTACATGCTAACCTCTGCGCTATGGTGGCCTCTACACCTGGCTAGGTAGTATTGATAAAATTTACGCTAAGAGTTATGTGGGCCTGGAATTATCACTTCTTTTGAAGGCAAACACCGTGGTACATGCAAACCGGGAAGACCAAAAGCCCGATGGAAAGATCAAGTGGTGGGAAACACCTCGCAACTTGGTGTCAGATATTTTAGAATAAGCGCATTAGATTGAGGCGCTTGGAACGCTATTCTACGTTCGGCGCGTGGAACATTTTTTTTTTTTTTTTTTGTAATTTTTATTAATGCGATCTATCTAACATTGATATTTAACATTATTCTGGTGTTTTAAATTTCTTTTAGATGGTATTAACCCAGTGGTCAATCCATTTAACATATACATACATAAATTTCATTTTAAGAAACAATATTTATACAAAGATTTTATTTATGCGATTAGATCTTGTGGTGCTTTTCGTTTTAGCCTTGTAAAAGTTTCCCGATTTGACATTAAGTTGGCCGCTAGGGGGTTTGGATGGTCGTCAATTCTTAATTTATATGACATTAATTGCGATGAAATCTCTTCCTTTACTGTTTTTATGTTTAGATCCTTATGTAGGCGTTCGTTGGTAACGTATGTTGGGGCATTTGTAATTATTCTTAGTACTTTAGATTGAAACTGTTGCAGTAATTTTATATTGGTATTTGAGGCGGTCCCCCATAATTGGATGCCATATGTCCAGATTGGTTTTAATATGCATTTGTATATGAGGATTTTGTTTTCCAAAGAGAGTTTCGAGCGGTATCCAATTAGGTATTTCATTTTTCTCAGTTGAATATCGAGAGCCTTTCTTTTAGTTTGGATGTGTTTCTTCCATTTAAGTTTTCTATCTAGATAAATTCCAAGATATAGGGCTTCATCTTTCTGTGGGATCTCAATTTGGTTCAATTGAACAGGGGGACATGTGGCATGTTTCAATGTATATGTAACTTGGGTAGATTTTGACTCATTGGCTTTTATACGCCATTCACGTAGCCATACCGATAACGTGTTTAAGTACTTTTGGAGGGCATTACTCGCTTTTTGTGCATCTTTACTGACAGCTAATACCGCTGTATCATCAGCGAAAGTCCCGATCACAGCATTCTGTGATCGTGGAAGGTCAGCTGTAAATAAGAGATATAGCAGTGGACCAAGTACACTACCTTGTGGTACACCGGCACGAATATTCTTGATGGTACTTGCTTCACCGGCTTCTTGAACATAAAAATGCCGATCGTTAATATACGATTTAATAAACAGATAAAAATTGATTGGTAACAGCTTTTTTATTTTGTAAAGTAAGCCCTCGTGCCATACCTTATCAAATGCTTGCGATATATCCAGGAATGCAGCTGTACAAAATTCTTTGGATTCAAACGCGTTGTGTATTGTTTCAACCAGACGATGGATTTGTTCTATTGTGCCGTGATTTTTCCTGAACCCAAATTGATGGTCAGGGATAAGTTCTTTTTGATTTACAATTGGCGTTAATCGCTTTAAAAATAGAATTTCAAGAACTTTGGAAAGTACAGACAGCAGACTAATTGGACGATAAGACTTTACTTGGTCTGTGGGTTTGCCAGGTTTTTGAATCATTGTTATTTGCGCAACCTTCCATTGCGGGGGTACAAAGCATCGAGTCAAGCATGCGTTGTATATGTAGGTCAATAAATTTAAAGCATTTGCAGGAAGTTCTTTTAAGATAGTTGGTGTAATCAAATCATAACCAGGTGCTTTATTTGCTTTAAGGGTGTTGATAACTTTAATAACTTCAGCCTTCGAAAATTTTTTAATGGGCAGATCAAGTTGGTGGGTTTCATCTAGGATTTTTTTAATATTTTCTGGTACAACTTCATTTGTATTTGGGGTAAATACATCAAATAAGTGGTTTGCAAATGTAGTTGCTTTTTCTAAG
>NC_081556.1:153927058-153989558 GCF_963082655.1 Stomoxys calcitrans | reverse complement strand
CTTTCAGCGTGCGTGTGTTTAACTGTTAGTGTATCTGAAATTTTTTTTTTCGGTTTGGTAACAGCAATTTTTATGTACAACAAGATGTTGCTTAGCAATGTTTTCCAATTATTTCGCAACAGCGTCTCATTAATCATGGAAATGATAAATCTGCAGCGCAGCCCCAACTAATGGGAGAATCACAAGGCACAGGAGTTTTGGTGGGAAAACGATTTAAAACAAAACCCCGAGAAAAATCAAACATAATGAAATTTTTAAACTATAAAATAACGGAAAATTTCTTATTAACGAAATTTTCAAACAAAAAACATCCTTGAGGAAATTCAAAGACCCGAATAAGGTACAAGAGCCTGATACAAGTAACCAACCACTAACCCCTTAAGCCAGCATGTAGACCCATCGGGACCATATGGCTGTCAGATGAATGGTATTTAGGATTGGACTACGAATTGGGTATTAAAATGTGGATCCAAGTCCATGAAAAACCGCCCACCTCCCAAATCTCCTCAAGCGGACATGTTTGACGTTCCCAACAACATGGGTCCCAAATGAAACGTATTTAGGATTAGAGTAAGAAATAGGTATCTAAATTTGAATACAATCATTAGAAAGACCATCCTACCCGCCAAAACCCACCAAAAGGATATTCTGGTGACAGAATGTGACTCAAATGAAAGGTCTTTGAGTGTATAGAAAAAATATGCATGTGTATTTAGTCACAAATGTTTCACACAAATTTTAAATCCTTTTTCATTTTGGATTTTTATGCCTACCACCGTAGGATAGGGGTATATTCATTTAGTCATTCTGTTTGCGACATATCGAAATATCCATTTTCAACTCTATAAAGTATATATATTTCGGATCCTCGTAAAATTCTAAGACGATTTAAAGATGTCCCTGTGTCTGTCCGCCTGTCCGTCCGTCTGTTGTAATCACTCTACAGGGTTCAAAAATTGAGATATTGAGCTGAAATTTGGCACAGATATGTCTTTTTGATGCACGCTGGTTAAGTTCTTGAACGGGTCAAATCGGACCATATTTGGATATAGCTGCTATATAGACCGATTCTCCGATTAAGGGTCCAATGCCCATAAAAACTTTATTTTTTATCCGATTTCGCAGAAATTTGAAACAGTGAGTAGTTTAATGCTTCCCAACAACTGACCTAAATAGGGTTTCGATCGGACTATATTTAGATATAGCTGCCATATATACCGATCTCCCGATAAAGGGTCTGACCTAAATATGGATTAGATAGGTCTATATTTAGATATAGCTGTCATATACCGACCGATCTCCCGATATAGACCGATCGCCCATAAAAGCTTTATTTATTACCCGATTTCGCTGAAAATTGCAACAGTGGGTTATTTCCGACATCTGACCTAAATATGGTTCAGATCAGTTCATATTTAGATATAGCTGCCATATAGCCCGATCTCCCGATAAAGGGTCTGAAGGCCATACAAGCTTTATTCGTTACCCGATTTCGCTGAAATTTAAAACAGTTGGTAATTTTAACCCTCCCGACATCTGACCTAAATATGGTTCAGATCGGACTATATTTAGATATAGATATTATATAGCCCGATCTCCCGATAAAGGGTCTGAAGGCCATACAATCTGGGACAGTGGGTTATTTTAAGCCTCCCGATATCTTAACAAAATATGGTTCAGATCGGACTATATATTTAGATATAGCTGTGATATAGACGGATCTCCAGACAGGGGGTCTGAAGGCCATAAAAGCTTTATTTATTACTCGATTTCGTTGAAATTTGCAACAGTGAGTTATTTTAAGCCTCCCGACATCTGACGTAAATATGGTTCAGATCGGTATATATTTAGATATAGCTGTGATTTAGACCGATCTCCAGATAGAGGGTCTAAAAGCCATAAAAATTTTAATTTTCAGCCGATTTCGCTGAAATTTAAAACAGTGGGTTATTTTATGCCTCCCGACATCTGACCTAAATATAATTCAGATCGGACTATATATAGATATAGCTACCATATAGACCGATCTCCCGATAAAGGGTCGGAAGCCCACAAAAGCTTTATTTTTAACCGATTTCACTAAAATTTGACGCAGTGAGTTATTTTAAGCCTCCTGATACCCAACCTAAATATCGTCCAGATCGGACTATATTTAGATATAGCTGCCATATAGACCGATCTCCCGATAAAGGGTGTGAAGGGCATAAAAGCTGTATTTATTACTCGATTTCGCTGAAATGTAAGACAGTGCGTTATTTTAAGCCTCCCAACATCCGAACCAAATATGGTACAGATCGGACTATATTCAGACATAGCTGTCATATAGACAGATCTCCCGATAAAGGGTCTGAAGGCCATTAAAGCTTTATTTTTTAACCGATTTCGCTGCAATTTGAAATAATGCAGAGTTTTAAGCCTCCCAACATCCGAACCAAATATGGTACAGATCGGACTATATTTAGATATAGCTGCCATATAGACCGATCTGCCGATAAGGGGACTGAAACCCATAAAAGCTTTATTTATTACCCGATTTCGATGAAATTTGACACAGTGAGTTTTTCTGAGCCTCACGATATCCGACCTTAACATGGTTCAGATCGGTTTATAATTAGATATATCTGCCAAAGAGACCAATATTTTGTTCTACTAAATTGAATGGTGACATATACATTGGACCACTCAATGTCTGTGGCGAATTTGGGTGCTTAAGTTATCCAATTTTCACCGGATTGTGACGACATGGGATTTACATATATAACCGAGGTGGTGGGTATCTAAAGTTCGGCCCGGCCAAACTTAATTCCTTTTTACTGTTTTCCATTATAGTCCCAAAAACCACTGTCCTCCTTTTCATAACCTCTCCATGGGATGTGTTGCATATTCTTTGCTATTTGTTACTGTTGTTTGATGGTGGTATAAGGCGAAAATGAAGATGACGTTAAAGTGGAAGTTGCCGTTGCCACCACTATTTGCAACAACAAATTAAACAAAAAGAAAGAGACTTTCGGCTGAAGAAGACCTTTAGCAGGCTGGCTTTATTATTAAACATTCAGTTTTTTTCCCCTCTTTGCGTTTGAATGGCTCAGCCAAACTTCCCACCATAGTGGAATGGTTACACCAAAGGCTTTGGAGCGCATTGTGCAGCCAAAGGATCGATCGTTTGTTTGATTGTTAAGCAATATGGGTACATAAATGATGGCCATTATCATGGTTTGGTACATAACACAGGCGTGTACCGAGTTACAACGACAACAATCAGTGGACAACGGCCAACAACTGCACCCGTAACACCAAGCACCAGCATTGACAGAGGGAGAGAGAGAGAGACAAATGAAAAAAAAAAACACGCCACTTCCATTCACCTTCCATTCAAAAAGCCTTCATAAGTTTTAGCACAAAGAATCCAATCTCGGTTTGATAAATATATGCAAATGATTGCAGGAGACACTTGTTTATGATTGTTTGAAAAAGCCAAAGGTCAATATATGACCTTTGGATTATCAGCTGTGAATCTAACACTTGTGATCTGTGCTTTTATCACACATGCACATGGCAATAATGACCAAAATGGAAACAATGAAGAAGATGTTGGTCGTCTGGCTTGTACGGATAGCCAGCGAACAAGTGTTCCTGGGCGATAAGCAAATAACCAAACTACAATGGTGCATGCATGAGAAGTTGCAAAAGGACTAGAAAATTTAGCAACTTTATAATGAAAACAAGTTTGAAAACAGCATACTCAGAGGTATATTTTTTATATTAAGAATATTTATGTATATCGATAGATGAGTATTAAAATTTATAAGAGAATCAATCGATAATGGATAAAAAAGGTTTAAAATAGCCATATTAGTATGTATGGAGAAGATCACTTGCGCAGGCCATCCTATCACGATACTCAGTGGTTTCAGACGGACTTAAAGATTTTTGTTGGCCTATGTACACTCTGATTTGGATAATTTATGGACATACACAGCAAAGAAAATCCCAAGAAATTTCAATTAAAAATTTAATTAAAAATCGAATCGCTTCAATTAAGAAATTAATCAATTAAAAATTGTTTTAATTGATTATTATTATACCCACCACCGTAGGATATGGGGCATATTCATTTAGTCGTTCCGTTTGCAACACATCGAAATATTAATTTCTGACCCTACAAAGTATATATGTTATGGATCGTAGTAAAATTCTAAGACGATTTAACCATGTCCGTGTGTCTGTCCGTCTGTCCGTCCGTCTGTTGTTATCACTCTACAGCCTTCAAACATTGAGATATTGAGCTGAAATTTGGCACAGATACGTCTTTTTGATGCACGCTGGTTAAGTTCTTGAACGGGCCAAATCGAACCATATTTGGATATAGCTACTATATAGACCGATCTGCCGATAAAGGGTCTGAAGCCCATAAAAGCTTTATTTTTTAAACGATTTCGCTGAAATTTTAAACAGTGAGTAGTTTTAGGCCTCCCGATATCTGACCCAAATATAATTCATTATTATTTATTGCCCAATATCGCTGAAATTTGAATCGGTGGGTTATTTTAAGCTTCCCGACATCTGACCTTAGTATGGTACAGATCAGACTATATTTAGATATGTCTGCCATATAGACCGATCTTCCGATAAACGTTCTGAAGCCCATAAAAGCTTCACTTATTACCCGATTTCACTCAAATTTGAAACATTGAGTTGTTTTGAACCTCCCGATATCCGAGCTTCATATGGTTGAATTTGGACTATATATAGATATAGCCGCCATATAGACCGATATCCCGATAAAGGGTCTAAAGCCCATAAAAGCTTTATTTATTATCCGATTTCGCTGAAATTTAAAACAGTGAGTAAATTTAGACCTACCACCATCTGACCCAAATATAGTTCAGATCAGACTATATATAGATATATCTGTCATATAGACCGATCTGCCGATAAAGGGTCTGAAGCCCATAAAAGCTTTATTTTTTAACCGATTTCGCTGAAATTTCAAACTGTGTGTAGTTTTAGACCTCCCGATATCTGAGCCAAATATGGTTCAGTTTGGACTATATTTAGATATAGCTGCCATATATACCGATCTCCCGATAAAGGGTCTGAAGGCCATACAAGCTTTATTTATTGCCCAATTTCGCTGAAATTTGAAACGATGGGTTATTTGAAGCCTCCTGACATCTGACCTTAGTATGGTTCAGATCGGACTATATATAGATATAGCCGCCATATAGACCGATCTCCTGATAAAGGGTCTGAAGCCCATAAAATCTTTATTTTTTATCCGATTTTGCTGAATATTTAAACGGTGGCTTATTTCAAGCCTCCCGATATCTGATGTAAGTATGGTTCAGATGGGACTATATTTAGATATAGCCGCCATATAGACCGATCTCCTGATAAAGGGTCTGAAGGCCATAAAATCTTTATTTTTTTATCCGATTTTGCTGAATATTTAAACGGTGGCTTATTTCAAGCCTCCCGATATCTGATGTAAGTATGGTTCAGATGGGACTATATTTAGATATAGCCGCCATATAGACCGATCTCCTGATAAAGGGTCTGAAGGCCATAAAATCTTTATTTTTTTATCCGAGTTTGCTGAATATTTAAACGATGGGTTATTTGAAGCCTCCCGACATCTGACCTTAGTATGGTTCAGATCGGACTATATATAGATATAGCCGCCATATAGACCGATCTCCTGATAAAGGGTCTGAAGCCCATAAAAGCTTTATTTTTTTACCCGATTTTGTTGAAATTCAAAATACAAAATTCAACAATGACTTGTATTTATAAGACCACTTAATTTTGGTGCCGAATTTGAGTGCATAATTTATCCAATTTTCGTTCCGAATTTGAGTGCATAAGTTATCCAATTTTCATCGGATTATGACGAAAGGGGGTATCCAAAGTTCGGCCCGGCCGAATTTAATGCCTTTTTACTTTTTCCAAATGGCATAGTTCTTCTCACATATCGTCATCATCAGAAGGGGGATAACCACCTCTGAAAATGTTGCTGTCCTATTCAAGTTTAAGCTCAATGATAAGGGGCCTCATTTTTATAGTCGAGTCCGAACGGTGTACCGCAGTGCAACACCTCTTTTGGGGACAAGTTATTACATGGCATAGTACCTCAAAAATATCGCCAGCATTAGACGGGGATAACCACCTCTGACGATTTTTTCTGATCTTTCCACTATGATTCGAACCCAGGTGCTCAGCATCACAGGCGGACATGCTAACCTCTGAACTGTGTCGGCCTCCTTCCTTACAACACAGATCGGTCTATATGGCAGCTATATCTTAATATGCACCATATTCGATTCGAACATTGGAGGGCCTATGGCAACTCACTGCTTTGAATTTCAGTGAAATAGTGCAATAAATGCTGCTCGGTCGGTCTATATGGCAGGCATATTAGAATATTGTTCGATATGGACCACAAACAGGTCGAATATGGCGGGCGTATTGCAGCTGACTGTTCTAATTTCAGAATTTCGTTTAAAAATACGCCTTTTATGGGCTTAAGACCCTTCGGCAGTTGGGTTTAAATGGTATCTATAGGGGTTTCCAACAAGAGGTGTTTGTTTTGAATCACCCTGTATGGTCCTATGAGCATGGACCTGGTGGCCATTTAGCTGATATTCTTTTTCACTAAGGACATACCTTCATCTTTATTATGAAATTAAAATCCGATCATTTATCTAAAAAAAGGAGTTTTTTTTTAATATAAAAATAATACCTCTTATGGGAACCCTTTATATCTACATATGGTCAAATATGGACCATATTCAGTTTGCTCATCGTAAGGCCTATTGCAGCACAATTGGGCTATAAATGTAGCTTTAATGGGCTTAAGACCCTCAAACGGCAGATCAGTGTTTATGGTACATCGGAGGGCAGATTAATTTTAATGGCAGCTATATCTGACTATGATCCGATATATGGAGCATAATGTTCTGAATTTCGATGAAATCGGTAATAAATCAACCTTTTTTTGGGCTTAAGAAATTAGCAGAGTAGTCAATATGGCTGCAATATCTAAATACAGTCCGATATAGACCATATTCGGTTCAAACATGGGAAGGCCTTTTGCAAGTCAGTTCTCAAAATTGCAGTGGTATCGGGTAATAAATGAAGCATTTATGGGCTAGAGCCCTTAATCGGCAGTTCCGCCTATATGGTGCAATATCGAAATATGTTTCGATATTGACCATTGAGGTTTTTAGGGGCTCAAAAACTCAAATCCGGCAATAGGCTTACATGGGGGCTATATCAGTTTATACCCCGTTTAGTATCATACTAGCCACTTTGCCACTTTGTGCCAACTTTCAGCCAAAATGGATGAACAATAAGGCTTCTAGAGGCTCAAAAAGTCAAATCCGAAAATCGGTTCATATGGAGGCTATATCAGTTTATACACGGTTTAGGTCACGGTCATACTCGGCACGTATGGTGTCAAATTTCACCAAAACAAGGTAAAAATTCACACTTTCAGGTTCTCAAGATGTTAATTTGGGAATTCGGTTTATATGGGCGCTCAATCAGAGAATTAAAAACTGAGGATCGGTTTATCACTGAACCGATATGGCTTTTTGCAATCCCCAATGACCTTCATCATTAAAAAGTATCTGTGAAAAATTTCGAGTGGCTAGTTTCACACGTTCGACCGCTATCGTGATTTCGACGGAAGCAAGGACGGACGAATGGCTATCGATCGACTCATAATGTAAACACGATCATGAATATATACGAGTACATACTTTAGGGGTTCACAGATCAATATTTCGAGGTGTTACAAACGGCATGACTAGATTAGTACACCCCCCATCCTATGGTGTTGGATACAAAAATGACATTTTGATTTGTTGCAAATGGAATTACCAAATAAATCTACCCCCTATCCTATGGTAGTGGGTATACAAAACCGATTACCTCTTAAACAACAAATACTTAACCAACAATCACTAATTGCACCATTTAAGACATAAAATTGCCTTCTTAACACAATTTGCCACTTTACACACCTCTTCGTGGCATACAACAAACACAGAAATTAATGTTAAGCAAGCGAGCCATCAATACCAATATAATGTGCTCAACTCAAAACGTTAATTAAATTTAATTTCAATTTATCAACCCCCGCCGAAATGAATATGAAATTCGTTAGTTGCACCTAAAAGAGTGTAAAGTGCATTGCGGCAAAACGCATGTGGGAGTAGATGGGGTTGCAGCAAAAAAGCAAAACAACTCAAATAGCAAAATGCTTAAGACTGTGGAAAAATGCCAAGCAAGCTAAGCTTAGCTAAAAGCCATGACTCCACCAAACTCTCAAAGTCATTGGTTGCAGTTGTGCCCCAACCAAGGAGTCACAAAACTGAACACCAATTTATATTTGCAACTTTATCACTTGGAAATTTTGGAATGCTCTGTAGTGAAGTAAATGACGGCGCTTGCCATGCTGCATGCGAACAGACAATGAACGGGACGCGCGTATAGCGTATAATAGACTCTTAATTATTATTTATGACACGAAATTGGTGCAAAACTGTTTGTGGCACAAACACAGCTAACAAAGAGGCACTTAAACTGCCGCCGCCATCACCACCACCACCACCACCGCCACGAATTGCAACAAACAAAAACATGGAAAATTGTAGTTGCTACAACCATAAAACATCAAACATAAAAAATTATTTCGATAACTTCAAGGGGGTATTTCAGTTTGAAAAAAAAACGCCAAGAGATGAAAAAACAATACCACACTTCATGGCAAGCATTTTTCAAAAAGGGTGCCCCCCAGCAGCCGACACCTGTGTGTGCTTTTTATTTATTTTCTTACAATTATGAGTTTTTTTTTTCTTTTTGTCAGCCTTACATCGACTCCTGCAAATGATATAGGCGGGCAGCAAACTTTGTCTAAACAGTGTATAGAAATAGGATTAATAAAAAAAAAGGAAATGAATGGATAATTTAAAAAAAATTAATAGAAACCATCAGTTATCAGCTTTAACTGAAGAATTTCAAGTATTTTATGGAATATTGGGTTGCCCAAAAAGTAATTGCGGATTTTTTAAAAGAAAGTAAATGCATTTTTAATAAAACTTAGAATGAACTTTTATCAAATAAACTTTTTTTACACTTTTTTTCTAAAGCAAGGTAAAAGTAACAGCTGATAACTGACAGAAGAAAGAATGCAATTACAGAGTCACAACCTGTGAAAAAATTTGTCAACGCCGACTATATGAAAAATCCGCAATTACTTTTTGGGCAAGCCAATATTATCTACCAGCTTAAAAGGTGCAGATATTTGGTTTTAGAAAGTTTTTATCGATTTCCCTAAATTTTCAGACCCAACTGAAAAGATGTCAGATTCGAACTCTACAACCAAAAATCTTTCATTTGAGTCCCATATTTTTATGGTACAGACACTATTTGATAAATCAAATTTTTTGTATTAGCGATCCGCTAAACAGTGAATTCCCTTTTAACTGTAAAATGTTTAAATCAGTGGCGGGCAAATGCACACACACTACTACACATGTATGTGTGTACAAATGCAATCACATATCAATGAGTGCTGTCCGATTCAATTTTAAGCTCAATGATAAGGGACCTCCTTTTTATAGCCCAGTCCGAACGGCGTGCCACAGAGCGACACCTCTTTGAGGAGAAGTTTTTACATGGCAAAGTACCTCACAAATGTCGCCAGCATTATGAAAAATTTTCTGATGTTCCTGCCAGGATTCGAACCCAGGCGTTTAGCGTCATAGGCGGACATGCTAACCTCTGCGCTACGGTGTCCTCATATTTGTATACGAGAACAAAAACATAAGCCCATGCCCTACAAACATTTTTCAAAATTTTGGAAGAGGCGTTCGTCCCCGTAATGAAAGAAACCATCTTTTGGAAGATTTTCGATTCTCTTACAACCCATTGCGTTATAATCGTCGAAATTACTCATGAAACACTCTTCTTATTCTCATTGGACAATGTGCGGAAGTTTTAGCAACTCTTCGCAACGATTATTACTTAACCCATTGCGTTAATAATGACCATTAATCGCCTGAGTTAACTTTTCGCAATTTGTTTTATTTTCATGCGTGGTGGTGCGTTTAGATCTTGTATTGAATTATGTTATTCGATGTTTTATTTTGAGTGGACAACTTCTACAACACCAAACAGAATTCTCACTTGGCTTATATGGCGATTGGTACTTATATGACGAATATGACAAGTAATACCAAATTTTTTTTAAATTATTTTGTAGTTGGACAAGCTCTTCCGCGATTGTAACCTTCTTCTAGAAGATTCGCAGAAGAAATATTACGCACACTAGCTCATGTGCTTAACACTGTCTTAAATACTCTTATAAAAAAAAACATTTTTTTCCTTATGAGTCCCATTTTACCCTACTCGGTTTAAGTGTCAACTTAAGGGGTTTGGGTGAGTATCAACGACCTGTATGTTCTTGGTCCAATATTTGCGTGTTAGATTCGTTCTCTTCTTCCGTATCACATTTATTTGAATCCCATATTGTCTTATCGTTCTACATGTCCGCTCGGTGGGGTTTTTGTGGTAGGGCGTTCCCCCATGTTCTGCACCCTACCGCACAGTGTAGGTCTCTCTGATTCCATAACTAGATATGAGGCAATCAGCGGTACATTCGTCGCCAGCTCGTCTGCCGCTACGTTCCCCGCCACACCTTGATGACGTGGGACCCAGCCCAGAGCCTGGCAGCCCTTCCCATGTTTCCAGAAGCTTTTTGCATCTTCTAATCAGTTTTGACCTCACGCGGCTCGATGTCAGAGCCCTCAGCGCTCCCTGACTGCCTACCAATATCTTTACAGATTGATCGGGAAGCCCATCCCACATCATCTTCATCACCAGTGCCTTCAGGTTCATGAAGACCTCTGCCTGAAAGACATTGCACGCATCCAGAAGTCTATAAAATTCTTTGATTCCAAAGAATTCAATGAAGACCCCTGCTCTCGTGGCCCATCCAATTTAGACTCATTCGTGTGTACAGAGGTTCCCGAGATACCTTGTCGAGAAATCCACTTCAAACCCATACAAAAGTTAGGACTCCCTTGTTATAAAATCAGTTGCGCAGCACCATCCTCCTGTAGTACAGAAGAATGGCCCAAGTAAGAGGAGTGTCATGTACCTGACTTTCTCAGACTCATGACGATCATTGTTGCACACACCCAAAGGAATAATATCGAGAATATCAGAGATTTTCTCGAGGCACTTCTCCTTGCCCCAGAGTTTACCACTGCTGCGGTAACCGGTAATTTCTCGGTCATCTTGCGATATGTCACAATTGTCCTGAGTTTTATGCCGCAACAGACAACCATAGATGAGAATTGGCCGAATGGCCGCAGTTAAAATCCAGTGAAATCATCTTCGGCGTTAGCTCTCAACCTATCGAGGTTGAGTTGCGACAGGATAGAGGAGCTGAAATTCGTCCTTGCGGAGTTCCTATGGTCTCACTCTTCCTTATTCAACCCTCTGCCAGTGATAAATTGATAATCCGGGCTCTCAGCATCGTATCAACCCAATTTAACACAAGAAGGGGGACCATTATGGCCATATATGGACTACAACTTCACGTTATTAAGTCTGCGCCATAACAATTGAGAGGATTGAGAGACGAATGCTGTATTTGAGGTGTGCACCAATTGCTTCAAAGGGAGTCATAGAGAGAGGTTTAAGGCCAAAATAGCCGAACCGCTGTCTGACTGCCTGGCGGCTCGAGAAGAATCATTCCCTGGTTCTCAGTTGAGATCCTGCGCACAGCTATGAAAAATAATACGAAAAGCCTGATTTGCTTGCAAGAGAGAGTAAAACTCTCCCAATTCTTGGTTTTGGATATTAACCAGCCTATCACGACAACTTTTAACTCTCACAGAGATTAAGTTATATGGAAGTGTGGATTTATCGATGAATTAAGAGAAGGCACATTGATTGAGAGTTAATTCTACCCTAGACAATGGTAACTCATCAGATATATTCAACAGCTGCCCAATAATTTACTCAAATTCAAGAGAAAGTGGAAGGACATTCCAATGCAACATACGGGGGTCTTAGTGGCAACTCTTGCCCTATACACATGCCAGAAAGCCATTAGCAAAAGTTGGGTGTGTCATGCATTGGGTATATACTGCAGTTGTCAGACCTATAATGCTATATGGTGTTGTGTTCTGGTGGACGGCGCTTCAAAAGTCCATCTACTGCTCAATACTTAACTGGATCCAAAGGATGACTGAGAACTACACCGTCTACACTGAATTTATTGCCACATCTTATGCCTCTGGATATTGTGGCTATACAAATAGCAGCGATCACTGCCGTGAGGTTAGGGGAGCTTTTTCATTGGACATGTGGCGGCTTCGGACACTATGTTATCCTTGATACAATATTCGATGTTCCAGGCAGTGTGGATTACATCCACCTGAGACAGCCAGGCAACCATGAAAATCCTGGAGAACGTATATCTGAACACAAAAACCCCTCTTGACTGTTGCAGATTTCTCAACGAGTTGGCTGAACAGTTAAAAATTCACCTGTTCTTCGTGCTGGGTCACAGAGATATCCCAGGGAATTGTAAAGTGGACAAGCTTGCGAGACTAGGAACTATCATACACATTTCAGGGATACTGGAATCTGTGGGTAAGCCTCTAGCGACATGCAAGCTTTAGTTTTCAGGACCAGGCCCGAAGGACAACGAATGATAGATGGTCATTAAGAGGGGGCTTTGAGCATTCCAAAACTATGTGGCCTAATCTAGACTCGAAGAGGTTTACCGCTTTGCTGTCATAGGCTAGAACAGATGTCTCAGTCATTGTGTCCATTACGACAGGTCACTGTCTAATCGGAAAGCAGACTGATAGACTGAAGGTTACCAGCAACGGCTTTTGCAGAAGCTGTGAGGACATCGAAGAAGTCGAATAAGAAGAGACTATGGAACACCTTATGTGTGAGTGTCCCGCACTAGCAGCCAGAAGGAGTTCCACTTTAGCTTCTTTGAGAACCTGTCTGATGTGAACATTCGCAAGTTATTGGGCTTTTTAAAGCGATCTGGATGATTCAACTGTAGGAACTAGAAGGCATCTTCATTTTTCTGTTCCTGTGGTATCACAATGGACGAAAACGTCTAAGTGAGTCTGATGGCAGACTGCCACTTAAACCTAACCTTCCTAAGCCAATTATTTTTTTTTTTTCAATTCAATTTTTATTTTAATGATTTTATTTGTCTACTTTACGCTAATCCAAATTTCATCAGGATAACTCTTTCCTAAATCGAGCTGACGTTTTTCTAGGACAGCTCTATCCTTGGACATTTTCTACCCATTCGTCGTTAATGGGTTAATGTACCCCAACATTTACGTTCGACATAAAGTGCGATGGCCTTAAGATTTATTTACACTAAAAACTATTTAAAGTGTATTACGGTGCTAATAATCTGTTCCGCTGATCTGATGATATGACTATGACTACTTTTGAATTTTGAAACGTCCTCTTTATAGGATTTTCTTATAAATCATCCAACCTTTAGTTTTTTATGTTTTTATGATTTGATGATTTTTTTTTTTTTTTTTTGAATTTCTAATACTGTGCAAACTTTGTGGCTTTTTCTCAAAACATGGTGTCTGTCACTTCGTCAGATCACTGGTAGTAGTCGAATCCATGTTGGTAGCCTGTGGTCGACAGTCAGCCTCAGTTGGTGCCACCTGAATGTTATGCTCATTGTACACAAATTGTTTCATTGTTACGATTTCACAATTCACACAGAATGCTATGCGGAGCCGTAAATCAGACTTACAAGCCTTGTTTCACTGCCATTCTGGCATACCGACGGAGGGACAAACAGCAGACAAACATGCATATTTGGACGGATATGGACTTCGGCATCGATTGGCTGCATTTACCACAGCTCAAGCTTAATGATTTATATCCATTCAATAATGGCAGCCACCTAACTACGGCGGCATTGGGATTTTCATATTATTATAAGATCAATATTTTGTTTGGACTTTGTTTCTCGCTTTCCAATTACATGGTTAGGCGTTCAAATTGAAGGTGTGTTTGGGTGAGCAAACACAAAAATGCCACTACAAATATTCATATCAAATTAGAGTATTTATATGAGGGATAAGTGAATTATTTTGGGTGGTCTGACCAAGCAAAAGGTGCCAATGACAATTAAATCAGTTAATTTCCAATGAAAATTGTAAATTTTGACAAAATTTCCTAAAGAAATGGAATTTTGACAAAATTTCCTATGGAAATGAAATTTTGTCAAAATTTCCTATGGAAATGAAATTTTGACAAAATTTCCTATGGAAATGAAATTTTGACAACATTTTCTATGGAAATGACATTTTGACAAAATTTCCTACAGAAATGAAATGTTGACAAATTTATGGTAATAAAAATTTGACAAAATTTCCTATAGAAATGAAATTTTGACAAAATTTCCTATAGAAATGAAATTTTGACAAAATTTCCCAAAGAAATGAAATTTTGACAAAATTTCCCATAGAAATGAAATTTTGACAAAATTTCCTATAGGAATAACATTTTGACAAAAATTTCTTATACCAATAAAAGTTTGACAAAAAAATTTACATCAGTAAAATTTAAAAAAATATTTTCATTTTTTATATCCCCCACCATAGGGTGGGGGTATACTAATTTCGTCATTCTGCTTGTAACCACTCGAAATATTCGCCTGAGACCCATAAAAATATTATATTTATATTTTTGACCGTCACGACATTTTAAGTCGAACTAGCGATGTTCGTCCGTCCGTCCGTCTGTCCGTCTGTCTGTTCGTCTGTCCGTCTGTCCGTCCATCCGTCCGTCTGTCCAACTGTCCGTCCATCTGTCCGTCCATCTGTCTGTCCGTCCGTCCGTCCGTCTGTCCGTCCGTCTGTCCGTCCGTCTGTCCGTCTGTCTGTCCGTCCGTTTGTCCGTCCGTCTGTCCGTCTGTCCGTCCGTCTGTCCGTCTGTCTGTCCGTCCGTCCGTTTGTCCGTCCGTCTGTCCGTCCGTCCGTCCGTCCCTCTGTCCAACTGTCCGTCCGTCCGTCCATCTGTCTGTCCGTCTGTCCGTCCGTCCGTCTGTCCGTCCGTCTATCTGTCTGTCTGTCCGTCTGTCCGTCCGTCTGTCCATCTGTCCGTCCGTCCGACTGTCCGTCTGTCCGTCCGTCCGTCTGTCTGTCGAAAGCACGCTAACTTTCGAAGGAGTAAAGCTAACCGCTTGAAATACAAAAATACTTTTTATTAGCGTAGGTCGGTTGGGATTGTAAATGGGCCAAATCGGTCCATCTTTTGATATAGCTGCAATATAAACCGATCTTGGGTCTTGACTTCTTGAGCCTCTAGATGGCGCAATTCTTATCCGATTTGAATGAAATTTTGCACGACCTGTTTTGTTATGACTTCCAACCACTGTGCCAAGTATGGTTCAAATCGGTTCATAACCTGATATAGCTGCCATATAAACCGATCTTGAGTCTTAACTTCTTGAGCCTCTAGAGGGCGCAATTCTTATCCGATTGGAATGAAATTTTGCACGACGTGTTTCGCTATGACTTCCAACAACTGTGCTAAGTATGGTTCAAATCGGTCAATAACCTGATATAGCTGCCATATAAACCGATCTTGAGTCTTAACTTCTTGAGCCTCTAGAGGGCGCAATTCTTATCCGATTGGAATGAAATTTTGCACGACGTGTTTCGCTATGACTTCCAACAGCTGCGCAAAGTATGGTTCAAATCGGTTCATAACCTCATATAGCTGCCATATAAACCGATCTTGGCTCTTGACTTCTTGAGCCTCTAGAGGGCGCAATTGTTTAACGATTTGACTGAAATTTTGCATGGCGTATTTTATTATGACTTTCAACAACTGTACCAAATAAGTTTCAAATCGGTTCATAACCTGGTATAGCTACTATATAAACCGATCATGGGTCTTGACTTCTTAAGTATCTAGAGGGCGCAATTCTTATACGATTGGAATGAAATGTTACACGACGTGTTTCGCTATGACTGCCAACAACTGTGCTATGTATGGTTCAAATCGGTCCATAACCTCATATAGCTGCCATATAAACCGATCTTGGGTCATGACTTCTTGAGCCTCTAGAGGGCGCAATTCTTATCCGATTTGACTGAAATTTTGCATGCCGTATTTCATTATGACTTTCAACAACTGTGCCAAATAAGTTTCTAATCGGTCCATAACCTCATATAGCTGTCATATAAACCGATCTTGGGTCTTGACATCTTAAACCTCTAGAGGGCGCAATTCTTATCCGATTTGACGGAAATTTTGCATGACATATTTTATTATGACTTCCAACAATTGTGCTAAATAAGCTTGAAATCGGTTCATAACCTGGTATAGCTGCCATATAAACCGATCTGGGATCTTGACTTCTTGAGTCTCTAGAGGTCGCAATTATAATCCGATTTGCCTGAAATTTTGTACGATGACCATCAATAGACGTGTTTATTATAGTCTGAATCGGTCTATAGCCTGATACAGCTTCCATATAAATCGATCTCTCTATTTTACTTCTTGAGCCCCCAGAGGGCGCACTTCTTATTCGAATTGTTTGACAGGTCTCCAACATATAATTCAATTGTGGTCCGAACCGGACCATATCTAGATATCGCTCTAATAGCAGAGCAAATCTTTTCTCTTATCCTTTTTTTGCTTAAGAAGAGATCCCGGGAAAAGAACTCGACAAATGCGATCCATGGCGGAGGGTATATAAGATGCGGCCCGGAGGAACTTAGAATGCTTTTACTTGTTTTTTATAAATCCGAGATTTTATTAAAATCTTATATAAAAAATTGAATTTGTATTTGTTTGCTTGTTTGTCGGCCTGTTTGTTTGTTCCATATCAACTTAAAAACGGCTGAACCGATTACCTTGAAATGTATACAGATTATGTAGCTTGGTTTGGAGGGAAACATAGGCTATATAATTTTTTGAAGTCGGAAGGGGGGCAGACCCTACCCCTTACCCCAAAAGTACTACCCAAAAATAAGAGTGGACCAATCGGCACAATATGGGATTCAAATGAAAGGTATTCAAGAGTAGAGTACAAATTTCATAATAAAAGTTGGGGCTAAGTACCTGGGGGGCCGCCCCAGGCCCAAAACGCCTTAAAATGGGTTTATTTGACGATCATGACAATATGGGACTCAAATGAAAGGTGTTCGGGAGTAGATTGCGAATATGGACAGGAAGGAGAAAAAGGCTTTATAATTTGTTGATTTCGGAAGGGGGCGGACCCTCCACCGTTACCCTAAAAACACCATCCGAAATCAAAAGTGGACCAATGAGGACAATATGGGTATCAAATGAAAAGTATGCGGGAATAGATAACGAATCTGGCATACAAATTCATGTAGCAATATAGAGGGTCACCCCGCCCCCACAAAAAAGGCCCAAAATGGGCACATTAGCCAATCATGGATATAGGGGACTCGGTTTGTTTGTTCCGTATGGACTGTAAAACGGCAGAACCGATTTTCCGTTTATGTTGGTCTGGAAGGAAACATGGGCTATATTATTCTTCGGTATCGGAAGGGGGACGGACCCTCCCCCTTATGCCAAAAACACAACCCAAAATCATAAGTGGACCGATCGGGACAATATAGGTATCAAGTTAAAGGTATTGGGTAGTAGAATACGAATATGGTATTAAATTTGAGTCTAAATACCCAAACCCAAAACTCCCCCAAACAGACATATTGGACGTTCATTTCAATATGGAGCTCAAATGAAAGGTATTCGGGAGTAGATTTTGAATCTGGCATATAAAATCAGATCGAAGTATAGGGGGTCACGTCACCCCTCAAAAACGCTATTAGACCCATAATGACTATATGATACTTGGCTGAACCGATTTTCATAAAATTTTCACAGATTGTGTAAGTTTGTCTGCTAGAAAACATAGGCCATCTAATTTTTAGATTTCGGATGAGGGCGGTCCCTCCTCCTTACTCCAAAAAAGCCCCCCCAAAACCAAAAGGAGACCGATGGACATAATATGGTTATCAAATCAAAGATATTTGAGACTAGAAAACAAATATCGTATTAAAATTTTGGTCCAAATACCCAGCGGGCCGCCCCAACCCCAAAATTCCACTAAACAGATAAATTCGGCGTTTCTATCAATATGGGACTCAAATGAAAAGTATTCGGCATTAGATTACAAATTTGGCATAAAAAATTAGGTCCAAGTAATGGAAGGTCGTCCCACCCCCAAATACCCCCAAATGGGCATATTAGCCGACCATGGCTATATAAGACTCAAAAAGGTATTTGGCAGTAGATTACAATATGGCATTAAAATTTTCGTTCAAATCTAAGTGGCGCCTTTCCTCCTAAGAATACGTCAAATAGGTTAATTGCCCCATTATGACAATATGGGACACAAATGAAAGGTATTTTAGAGTAGAAAACGAATTTGATATCCAATTTTGAGGGTTCTCCCCAAAATCACCCCCTAAACTGAACTTTATTTCCGACTATAGCAATATGGAGCTCAAATCAACGGTATTTGGGAGTAAAGAACGAATTTGATATCTATTGTCGGGGCAAATTGCCGGTGGCCGCCCTAGTCCCAAATTATCCACCAAACGGTTCATTTTTACCAACCATGGCAATATGGGGCTCAAATTAAAGGGATTTGATTTTTTTTTGGCAAATTCCTTTTAAGAAATATTTGTTCTAAATTTTTGGTTTTTTAAATTTTTTTTTTTTAAATTGGTGAATATTTTTGAATTTTTTGAAATTGTTTTTAAATTTCGTTTTTCAATATTATTGGGTAGCCCAAAAAGTAATTGCGGATTTTTTAAAAGAACGTAAATGCATTTGTAATAAAACTTAGAATGAACTTTAATCAAATATACTTTTTTTACATTTTTTTTCTAAAGCAAGCTAAAAGTAACAGCTGATAACTGACAGAAGAAAGTATGCAATTACAGAGTCACAAGCTGTGAAAAAAATTTGTCAACGCCGACTATATGAAAAATCCGCAATTACTTTTTGGGCAACCCATACATTGGTCATCTTTTGTCTTTCTTCATGGTTAAAAGGATTTTACCACAACTACATCAACAACAACAACAATACTTTGCACACTTTTACTTCAATTGTTTCGTGTACAATAAATTATCTCTCTTTCATGGAATTGTCGGCAATGACTTCGCTCCCGCCAATGAAATGCGAAGAGAATTGTTGAGATGGCACAAAATAAATTTCATTATTTGATCGGGAGCACCCCACATGGAATGACCTGAGATGATGCAGCTTGATTGCCAGTGGATGTCGCTGTCGTTGTCTTTCCATGTCCAATGGGGACGCTTTGCCCCTCCATTGTCTGTCCAAGCATTTGTAGGCATTCGTCAGTCAGTCAGTCAGTCAGATTGCCATTCAGTACGGGCTGATGATGTTGGGCATTTTTGGTCTCAAATGAATGGAGACTTCTTTAAATGGTTGCTGCCGTTGTTGTTGTTGTTGTTGCTGTTGGCTTTACATCTCGTTAGTTTCATGATGCTGTTAATTAGCTTTTTACATGTCTCGGGCGAATGTTCTTCAGCATAACCAACAACAACAACGACGACGACAGCAGCTATGGATATTTGTACCGTTTGTCGTAGAACTCCCCATGCTCATCATCATCATCATCAGCGTCTTCTTCATCATCATCGCCGCCATCATCATTGTCGTCTTCAACGTTGTTGTTGAATGAAATGTTTGCTTGCAACATAAAGTGGCATGTCTCTGGACGGCCAATTGGACATTCGTCCAATAACTGCAGTTGCTTGCATCCACCATTGCACCAGCCTCGTTTCCAGCCTCATCTCCTTTTCTTAATGTTTTGTCTCTGTGGTCGTTTGAAAACATTTGATGTGCTACGAATTTTTAAGTAGGCGCGCCCGGATCCGTTTTTTTTCAATTTTTTTTTATTGCAATATCAACAGCCATTGCATTTGGCATTGCAGAGCAGAGCATTGCCACATTGCATGTGATGATGTTACTGTTATTGCTGCTGTTGAGGATGCCAGTGATGGGGCTGCCAACGCGCCCCTCATTCACATCGTAATGTTGGTAATAAAAATTTGAATAGAAATTAATCTAAAAAGTTTAACCGTTACCAGAGTAGAGGAGTTATGGAACACAACAACCACCAACTCAATTCTACTATGGCAAGCAAGCAATGAGTGGCCATAGCTATTTTCCAATGGCAGCAAAGCAAACTGATGGTCAGAAAAAAATACAATCAACACCTTCCAAGATAAACTATGGTCCATGGTGAGGTATTGCGATGGTCAGTAAAAAATTGCTGTTTGTGGGGTATTTTGGGAAAGGGGTTGACCCCCAGAAATTGGTCCCGAAAGTGGGTATCAATTCTAGCTCTACCCCCCAATACCTTACATGTAAGCTCTACATTGACATGGTCGGTATATATGGCCGATTTAGGGGTGTTTTGGGGATTGGGGTGGTCCCCAAACACTAAGCCCGGAAAATATATCAGCAACGTGCTCTATTCTCATATATCTATTTATGATTTATTTGAACCCCATATTGCCATTGGCCTCAAAATTGGATACCAAATTCGTTTTCTAATCCCATTTAAACTCCTTATAGCAAAAGTCAGCAAATATGTCCGGTTTGGGGTATTGGCCCTAAAAACTATGAATATTTAGTTCCACTCTCTTTAAGAGCCAAATTGTCTTGATGAGCAAATACGTCCTATTTTGGGGTTGTTTTGAGGGTGGGACGTCCGCTAGACAGTTGGCCCCTAATGTTGGTATCAGATACGTGGGCTACACCCACATACCTTTAATTTGAGTCCCATATTTCCATAGTCGGCAAACATGACCGGTTTGGGAGGTGTTTTGGGGGATGGAGGGCCACTCAATGAGTTGGCCTTGAAAATATATACCGGATTTGTGTTCTACTCTAAAAACCCTCTTATTTGTGTCTCATATTGCAATAGTCAGCAAATACTTACTATTTGGGTGGTGCTGTGGGGTTGGGGTGGCCCCATAGACGTTTTCCCTAATATTGATATAAGATTCGAACTTTACTCCCAAAGACCTTTCATTTGAGCCCCAAATGACTATGGTCGTAAATTTGTCCCCTTTGGGGGATGTTTTTGGGGTGAGGCGGCCCCCATACACTTGGTCCCATATTTGGATATCATATTCCAATCCTACATTCAAATACCTTTTATTTAAGCCCCATGTTCCCGTGGTCAGTATACAAGTCCTGTGGGGGATGTTTTGGGGAAGGGGTCCTCCCCCCGCAGAAACGTGGCCCCACATTTGGATATCAGATTCGTATTCTACTCGCAAATACCTTTCATTTGAGTCCCATATCGCCATGATTGGTAAATATGTCCGATTTAGGGGTGTTTTGGGGGTTGGGTTGTGTTGTGAGGGTGGGGTGGCCCCATAAACACTTTTCCCGAATATTGATATCAGATTTGTGGTTTACTCCCAAAGACCTTTGTTTTAAGCCCCATGTGGCTATGGTCGGGGAGCTTTTTGGGGAGAGGCGCCCCCCCCCCCCCCCCCAAACACTTGATCTCATATTTGGATATCAGATTCTAATTCTAGGGTGGGGCGGCCCTGCTAGGTACCCCTTCGGAAATTTGGATACCAAATTTTTATTAGGGTACTATATGAGAGCATACAAAATTTCGCTTAAGTTCGCACCACCAATCTCCGAGATGTGGCATTTCTGAAAATTAGTCATCACTAATAGGTGTAGAAGATTTTGTAGCGTACTCTTATATTCATGCCAACCAACCAATCAACCAACTATAAACAAAGAGTGTCAAATTACACTAAGCAACAGCCGACATGAGCGAATGCTCAATCTATGGTTAAGCATAAGCAGCAATGTGAAAATGCACAACCATGGTGGCCAGCGAACTCTTTTCATTGTCACGGCCCCTAAACACTTTCGCTTACATTGCTCCAATTCTTATAAACTTTTCGGGAGAATGCAAAGGCATTGAGCTTATATAGAAGTTGACTTCATAAATGCACTAAATGCATATTTTGTACAAAGAACTTAGATTTAACAAATATTTTTTTGTCTTGAAAATAAGTGTATGGAAAAGATTGATTTTGGGGAACCATCGAGTGACGCCGGCAGAGCCGATCTTTTAGTATAAATTCGATGGCATTTCTCCAAAACGACACCTTCACGAAAGTAATGTCATCAGGCATATATCTGTCTGATCCAAAAACTCCCTTTGTAAAGACGTCTTTTTATTTCCACAATTTTATCAAAATTCAGTTATTCTAGGATATGTTGTCAACATATTATTTTTGTTAAAAATGAATTTCTATTGAAATTTTACAAAAATATCTATCTAATAGAAACAAAGGACATTTTATTTAATTTTTACAAAAAATTTGGATAATTTTTATTTTTATAAAAAAAAGTGTTTTGGCTAAAAATTAATTTTTTTGAAAAATTTGATTTCTTTGGAAATTTGTTCAAATTTTATTTCTATAAGAAGAATTTTTGAAAAAATTTTATTTTTATAATATTGTTAAAATATTATCTCTATAGAAAATTTTGTAAAAATTTTATTTTACAAAAAATTTATTAGGTTAGGTTGAAAAGAAGGTGCAGATATTAATCTGCCCCATGCCACTATAGGCATACACCTAAGCCAGTAATCAGCTACTAAAAAATAAACTCGAAAAAGACAATTTTAAGTTAGGAATTCCGTGCTATTAACACAATCCTTAATTGTTTTCCATATCACTCCCCTAAGTTGATTCATGTCTGGTATCGTATCTCCACCTAAGTATCGGAGTCTGTTAGCCACGAAAGCCGGGTAATGACATAAGAAATGCTTCAAAGTCTCATCATCTTCCCCGCATGCCCTACACATGCTGTCATTTGTCGCATCGATTTGGCCTAAGTGAGCTCGCAGTACTTTGTGTCTTGTTATGATACCGAAAACTATACTGACCTCATTCTTACATAAGATAGTCTTCCCATGATTCGGATCTCCCCATAGGATTTTCGACATTCTACCGACTGCTTCGCTACTCTGCAGCGTTACATGCGCGCTCGTAGCCCACGCCCTTAACTCGTCGACCCGAAAGACTTCGGCTTACCAAGTTTATTTACGGCAGTTCTCCGACCGTCACTGTCAAATCGACTGTTTTCCATTCCCCTTACTCCGTTTTGGCCCGGCACCCAAACGATGCGTATCGTGCCATCCTCAGAGAAGGCATTAATCTTCTTCTTTCAATCCAAGACTGTGACCTTAACGTCCTGGTTTTTATTGTCTGTCATTTTACTGTATGTAAAGATGTTCACACTCGACGTACTGGCGTTAGCACTACCTCAAGCATTCCGTGATCGCCCGGATCTCCGCCTGTAGTACCATTGTATGGTCAGGCAGTCTAAAACAGATCTCAGTCCTTGGGTTCTCAATGCAGACCCCCAGGTCCACTCTGTCCTCTAGCTTTGATTCATCCGTGTTATATGATCCTCCAGATGGCAATACTAGGTTTCCGTCTAACCAAGACTGTGCCGCTGGCACCAGTGCATCGCATTCGACCTCAAGTATCGTTTCAGGCATCCAATCGGAGAGCTCTTCCATTCCTTCAAGGTTTTCTATAGTCGTCCCGATTATACCGCGATGGTATGGTCTACTCCTATCCTATTAAAAATTATTCTTAAGATATTTTCGAAGCTAACCAAGCTCCATTATTGGGTCAAATCAGACTGATGATGGAGCTTAGTTAGGCTCGAAGTCGCGATCTCTGTAGCCTAAGGCTGAAATTTTTCATAACTGTTTCTCCTATGACTTCCATCATACGTGCCAAGTATGGTCTGAATCGGTCCATAACCCGATATAGCTCCCATATAAACTGTTCTCCCGATTTTATTTCTTTGGTCACTATGGGGCGCAATTCTTATACGATTTGGCTGAAATTTTCCACAATGAGTTCTACTATGGTCTCCAACATTCAAAGCCGAATCAGTCAATAACCTGATATAGCTCCATTATTCCATTGGGATATCCTTTATATGCCTAATAGAGATACCTTTCATGAATATGACAAATGCGATCCATGGTGGAGGGTATGTAAGATTCGGCCTGGACGAACTTTGTACGTGTTCAACTTGTTCAATATTTTTGTAGAAATATTATTTCTATTGAAATTTGTGTAAAACTTTTATTTTTATTAAAATTTTGTCTAAATTTAATTTCTATTAAAATGTTGTCTTTTTTTATTTTTTCCATCTTCTATCTATTCATCCCACTGTGCCTATGGTCAGTCATACTCCAGAGCCATGCAACATCTTGTGCTTAGTTTTCCAAACCGCAGCCAACCGTGCAACCGGCCGATTTATACATCCATAAATAATGACAAAATTGCATTTCCGTAATGCATGTTCAAATGTATGGGTGCGCAGCATCATCTTGGGATGTTGCTGCTGCTGCTGCTGCTGCTATAGCCCAGGCGAAGGATGTTCTTTTAGATGATGATGGCCATAATGATGAGGTGGACAACAAAGATGATGATGACCCAAGTTCGCCACCATTTTATTCATCTCCATATAACAATCGGGTGATGGAGGAGGGGCAATATTAGATGAATCGCATGAGGCATGTTGCATGAATGCTTCTGAAACGCCAACTGCATAGAAATTTTTGTTGCTTCCAAATACAATAATATGCTAAACTGAAATTGCCAGCCAACCATGCTGCCCCTTGGTGTATTCACAATTCTTTGGAGTTTGCAGCCAGGATTGCATGACGCAGCTGCGTAGATTTTATACGATTGACTTCCAGCTATGCATGCGATTTATCATTTAACATTTCTATGACCGAATAGGTACGTAGGTAGGTTGGTTGGCAGCCCCACACCGACGCTCACTGTGGCAGGGGCAGATGTAAATGAGCACTAAAATGTTGTTCTTGGGTTTTTCTTTGTTATTGCTCATGACTGAAACAAGACTCGACTAACGAATCCTATTCGCCGTCTAACATTTGTTTAGAAAGGATGTCTTGTTTTAAATGCAAAAACTTTTCTTTGGTTGTTTTCTTTGTGGAAAGGGGGAATTTTAGAAATTTCCCCCCAAAAAAAACAACAACAAATATTCCACATGTTAAACACTAGTGTCCCCATTCTCGGAACAACATCATAAGGATAATGTAAGAGTGAGAAATGTGAAAGTAAACAAGCAAGCGAGTGCTAAGTTCGGCCAGGCCGAATCTTATGAAAGAAGCCGTTGTACAAAATTTCAGCCAAATCCGATGAGAATTGCGCCCTCTAGAGGCTCAAGAAGTCAAGACCCAAGATTGGTATATATGGCAGCTATACCAGATTATGAACCGATTTGAACCATACTTAGCACAGTTATTGGAAGTCATAAGAAAACACCTCATGCAAAATTTCAGCCAAATCGGATGAGAATTGCGCCCTCTAGAGGCTCAAGAAGTCAAGACCCAAGATTGGTATATATGGCAGCTATACCAGACTATGAACCGATTTGAATCATACTTAGCACAGTTATTGGAAGTCATAACAAAACACCTCATGCAAAATTTCAGCCAAATCGGATGAGAATTGCGCCCTCTAGAGGCTCAAGAAGTCAAGACCCAAGATCGGTATATATGGCAGCTATATCAAACAACGATTTGAACCATACTTATCACAGTTATTGGAAGTCATAACAAAACACCTCATGCAAAATTTCAGCCAAATCGGATAAGAATTGCGCCCTCTAGAGGCTCAAGAAATCAAGACCCAAGATCGGTTTATATGGCAACTATATCAAAACATGGACCGATTTAAACCATACTTAGCGCAGTTGTTGGAAGTGATACCAAAGCACCACGTGCAAAATTTCAGTCCAATCGGATAAGAATTGCGCCCTCTAGAGGCTCAAGAAGTCAAGACCCAAGATCGGTATATATGGCAGCTATATCAAAACATGAACCGATTTGTCCCATTTACAATCCCAACTGACCTACACTAATAAAAAGTATTTGTGAAAAATTTCAAGCGGCTAGCTTTACTCCTTCGGAAGTTGCTTTCGATGCTTTCGTGCTTTCGATAGGCAGACGGACGGACGGACGGACAGACAGACCGCCGGACATGGCTAGGTCGACTTAAAATGACATGACGAACAGGAATAAATATACTTTATGGAGTCTCAGACGCATATTTCGAGGTGCTACAAACAGATTGACGAAATTAGTAAACCCCCATCCTATGGTGAAGGGTTTAATAACACTGGGGGAAAAACTAAATTTTTTTGAAAATACAAGAGAGCAACTGGATAGGTATTGAAATCAGCGATAACAGCCGATTTGAATAGTTCTGTGGCCTCAAATAAAAAATTGTCGTGTAAGCCTTTATAGTTACACGGCCTCATTCACAAAGCTTTATTAAAGCTATTTTCAAGCTTCATTAAGTTTTGTGCATAAAGTCGACACATTCTCCACTTACCTCTGTATATGACCTTCAACACCCGGCGGCAAAGCACCATCAGCCACTATATAAACCGGTTGTCCTCCTGGGCCACCCGGGCCAGCATACTGTAGACCACCTTGCACAACAACTTGACCATCCGCCACCAGGCCACTTAAATCACTGCCCGAATAGATTTCCAACCCCTTGGGATCTGTTGTCGTATAGATGACCGTCTTATTGCCATCGTTATAAATCAAATCAATGTGTTTGTCCGAAGGATACATGTCCGGATCCAATTTGGCACCCATAGGTAAGTGGGACAAGTGCTTGGTGTTACCATGTTCGGGGCCCGATGTGGTATAGATAATTTGGCCGGTATTTTGTTTTTTGGCATCATCGTAGACGTCCACCTCGGTCTTGACCACAGCTTCAGAGTCATAGTGCTGCAGCACTGAAGCATCCAGGGGGGATGTCTGGTACACAGCATGCTCGTTGGCCATTTTCTGGGCCTGATTAAACATGGCCGCAGCCACGGCATTATCATTGGGCATTAACTTCGAAGGATCACTGACAATGCGTGTGAGTATATGTTCGCCAGCCTCATTGCGCGACAAAATATGATGTTCGCCATTGATGATCTCGCGCGATATGATCTGTTGCTGTTCACCATTGGGACCCACCACTCGTATGATTTGATTTTCGTCGAATTCAATTTTGGCCAAAGGTTGATTCTCATGAGCCGCCTGCACTGCAGCCTGCTGTTGATTCAATTGTGCCACCATGCGAGCATCGATCACATGGTCATCCTGAGGACCCGCACCGCCACCGCCCATCATCACCTTGGGGCTTTCATAGATGAAGACAGCATCCTTGTCGTACAGCTTGGAGGAGTCTGTGTGCAAATCCAGAACATTGACATTCGTCATGGTGGCCAACTCGGGCTGGGGACTGTCGGGGGAATGGTGTATGGCGTCGGGCGAAATCATGGGCATGCCATTGGCGGTGGGCCCCGAATTCGATATGCTGGTGGTGGAAACAATGTTGCCCGTTGTGGTTCCCGTGGCCCCGGCTACGGACACCGAATTGGCACGGGCTGGCGACAGAGGCGCCTCATGCATGTGAGCTCCCCGATGATGCATATTGGCCTGGGCCGTCAAAGCGAGTTCGTTGGCGGTAATAACACTTGTGGTAGCAGGGGATGATGATGACATCTTATGCCAGAATGGAATTTTAAAGCAAAATACTTGGATTCTAAGAATCAAAGAACTGGGTGTCGAGTATTTGTGTATGAATGGTTTTCGTTTCAATTGACGAACCAATAAATTGCACTTGCCAGGGATCTGTGTGTGTAGCGAATTGGAACAATTGTTGCGTCTCGTTGCCTTGCAGTGGATCTAATCCAATGATGATAATATGTGATGTTCCTTAAATATTAAAGCTTAGTATACTTCTAAATGTGTAGTACAGCTAATTAAATAAAAACGAATAGTGTGTGAGTGTTGTGTAATTGTATAAAAAAGGCACTTTAATCTCAGTTATTTCCTTGTGGGTTTTTTGTTTCCTTCTAGTTCAGCATCTAGGCAATACTATTTCTTTAACGGCTACCTTTGAGTGTTTGTCCTGCAAAGATCCTTTTTTTCTAGTAGGGTAAATCGTTGTATTTTTTTGTATTTTTCAATGCAGGTTGTAATGGTAAGATTCTTCGCTGATGGTATGGCACTCTTAAATTGGTCAGCTATATCTTAACTACATTACCCTAACGAGGGTAGTTTTTGTGGCATTATTATTGTGTATGGATGCAGAAATGCGGTGCGGACGATGAGCTTAATTTGTGAGTGGTTTGAGACATCTGCAAAGAATTAAAAAAAAAAACAAATATTAGGACAATAATCAAAAGAAGAAAATAGTTTATAAATAAATCTCGAAAAATAAAACATAGCAAATCGTGAGAATACAAAAAAAAAACTAAAAATAAGTACTGTACAAAGTTATATATTATGTACTGTATAAAGTGCCCGTAATGTGGCACCCTACGCTTAGTACACCGTATAAAACTTACAACTTAAACAACATTATGGAAAGTTTTGTACAACTTTGTTCAAAGCTTTTCTAACAAAACTGTTCGCCTACGGCAAAAGCACCTTTCTTTTGTGGTAAAACCAAAAACTTTTGATTGACAAAAGTATTTCGATACAGCAATACTTTTTTATAGAAGCATACACACCAGTGATGGCCAAAACTCACACAATTGCACACATAATCCCAAGCAAGCCCATGGGCTTGCACATATGTGCGAAACAACAACAATGCACATAAGAAAATTGTTGTTATAGCCTACACCACTACTGTGGTACAGGGTATTATAACTTAGTGAATTAGTTTGTAACACCCAAAAGGAAGAGAGATATGCCCCTTTGATAAGTATACCGGTCGATCCAGAATCACTTTCTGATTCGATTTAGCTATGTCCGTCTGTCTGCCCATAGTAATTTGAGTACAAACTGCAGGTCGCAATTTTCACTCGATCGTCTTCAAATTAGATACAGGCATGCTTTTCGGCCTAGAGAATTGGCCTGAAATTGGAAAAAATCGGATCAGATTTGGATATAGCTCCCATATATATGTTCGTCCGATTTGCAGAAATAATGCAATAAAATGGTCATTTGTTTACCGATTCTCTCAAAATTTAGCAGGAAGGATTTTTTTATGACTCTCGATATTACTGGTGGATTTCATGGAAATCGGATCAGATTTAGGCATAGCTCTCATATATATATCGCACGATTTTCACACCCAGAGCCACTGCAAGCACATTTATTGACCAATCTTGCCAAAATATTGTACAACACCTTCCTCGACGACTACCGCAATAAACGTAAAGTGTGGTCAAAATCGGTTCCGATTTATATATAGCTCACATATATATGTTCGTCCGATTTTCAGTAATAATGCATTAAAATGGTCATTTGTTAACCGACTCTCTCGAAATTTGCCAGGAGGAATTTTCTCTTGACTCTCATTATTACTGGTGAATTTCATGGAAATCGATTCAGATTTAGATATAGCTCTCATATATATATATATATCGCCCGATTTTAACTTCTAGAGTCACAGCTTTCGCATTTATTGATCCATCTTGCCAAAATTTTGCAAAACGCTTTCTTCGACGACTAACACAGTATCTAAGGTGTTTGCTCAAAATCGGTCGGTATGACTCTCAATATAACTGGTGAATTTTATAGAAATCGGTCCAGATTTAGATATAGCTGTCATATATATATATGGCCAGATTTTCACCCCAAGAGCATCTGCAAGCGCATTGTTTGACCAATCTTGCCAAAATTTTGCATAACGCTTTCCTCGACGACGACTACTACATTATCTGAGAAGTTTTTCTCGAAATCGGTTCAGAAGTAGATATAGCTCCCATATATATGTTCGCCAGATTTTGGGTAATTTGCCATAATGTTGCCATTTGTCAACCGTAGTTTTTACAGTTTGAACATATTTGCTCGCCGAGGTCCATCAAAATTGGAATTGGATATAGGTCCCACATTGTATTTATAGGGAAGGTTTAGGGTATTATACAGTCGGCACCGCCTGACTTTTGCCCTTCCTTACTGGTTTTATCTAAATTGGATAAGAATTGTGTACTCTAAATGCTCAAAGAGTCGGGAGATCGGTTTATAAAAACTTTTCTGGGGGGTTCTTAGCCCACCCCGCAGAGGCCTTTCTACGCTTATACCCCCATCCTGTGGTGGAGGGTATACAAACTTTTTGTATGTGACAAATACTTTCAAGATATTATTGCAACTTTTTTCACAAAAGAAGTTTACATGTCGAATTATTTTTCCAATATTTTAGAAAATCATTTTGAAGTTAAAGTAAAACAGTATCTCCAGTGGAAAAACGTCGATATTCCCTTGTGGAAAAATATCAGTTTGTTCAAAAAGTACTGTATATTAAAAATACAATCCTAAAATGCACTGTACCAAATGTTTGGCCCAAAATCTCTCAAGCTATTACACTGTATAAATGAGTCTGTATTTATTAAACGGAATTTTACGTTGTAAAAATCCGATCAAAAATTCACTGTATAAATTTTTGTCTCAATCGAATACACAGTGTAGACGGTATGGAAATTGTTGTATACAATTAAGTGCATTATACATTCAAACGCTTTGAAGCCAAGGATTCTTTCTAATGTAATTAAACATCAATGGAAAAAAAAACATTACATGCACAACAATTTTTACTAAGCCATAAGTATATCTGGTGTCTGGGGTTTGAAACAATGGGAAACCACTTCAAAATCATGAAATTCTGTGTGTGGGATCTCAAACACTTTATAAAACAAAAGGGACTTACTCCAAAATCATGAAATTGTGACATATTTAACAATAGGCCCCCATATCTAAGAAAATCGAAATCAATTTTAGTCTCGGGATGGGCGAGAAATTAAAAACAACAAAAAATTTTTGGTTTTGAAGCGTTCTATACAATTTGTTCTGTATAAAATATACTGTAAAGTATATATTGTATTGTACTGTATAAAATATTCTGCAAAAATACTCAGTATTCTGCATAAAATATTATGCGTTACTAATATGCTTTAAATATAATTAAAAAATTTAACTTTAACAACTTTAAGAAGTTGAGAATATATTATGGACTGTACAAAAAAATTTTACAATAATGTGTAGAACTTCCACAGTATAATGTAGTGAAAAGAAGATTATAGCTTCTACACATTGGTCATGGCTAAAGCATTCTAAACACATGGCTAAACCATTCTAAAAAAAAAAAAACAAACATACATATTGTGCAAATTTAAGTTCATAGGTCACCAAACATATTTCATTTTTTTCCATATTCAAATAATGATAACACACATTAATCTCTTAGCTTAGTCGTCAAAAATTTATTCCAATTTTTTTAAAACAATTTTACAACCAATAACTAAAAAAAAAAGGTTAAAGGTTTTTTTAAAACAACATGCCAAATTCAAAGATTTTGTCGCAATTCTCCTCTATATTACCTCCTCCCCTTGCCATCATTCTCAATGGCTAATAACTCTAAACGTCCGTTTTCGACTAGCCAAAGACTTCTCTAATAAATCTTGAACACCAGATAAAGGATCAACATATCTGTGGACATTAACAAACAATGCAACAATTTGACCCTTTACAAATTTGCAAAAGTCTGCGCGTCATGAATTGTCCAAAAACATGGCCCAACTTATAGGTGTTGTTTGGCCAAATCGACCCTAATCGACCACAGAGGTTAGCGAGAGGGGAAAAATGTTGCATATGAGCTATTGTCAATATATCAAATCACAAATACAAGCTTAGAGTTTGCTATCGCTTAGGCAAGGAGTTACATACTACGTGGCAATGTTTTGGAACAACGACCTTAGACATGATTACAACAAAGTTTTGAGTGGGCAATTTCCCAACACAGCTGGAGACATTGTAGAGCCAACGAACGATGTTTCGTACCGTCACCATACCCCGTTGTTCGTTGGTCCATTACAGACTGTAAAGATATTGTTGGGGAGCAGTGTTGGATGGAAAACAAGGTGCACAGTGGTGAACATGAAAGAAAAATCTAAAATATAAAAATAAATAAAAATAAAAAAAAAAACACAAAAATAAATTCAAATAAAATAAAAAATGAGTAAGAGCGTGCTAAGTACGGCCGAGCCGAATCTTATATACCCTCCACCGTGGATCGCATTTGTCAAGTTCTTTGGCCGATATCTCTTTATAGACAAACAATGGATAATGGATAAGAATTGCTATGCTTTTTCAGCTATAGCAAGTTATGAACCGATTGGGGCCATACTTAGTTTGGTTGTTGGAGACCAAAGATGAATTCACTGTGCAATATATCAGCCAAATCGGATAAAAATTGCTCCCTCTAGAGGTTCAAAAAGTTTAATCGGGAAATGGGTTTGCATTGGAGCTATATAAGGTTGTGAACCGATCTTGATTTCAACCAAACCGGATAATAAGTGCGCCCTCTAGAGGCTCAAGAAGTCAAAATGCGAAATCGAATTATATGGGAGCTATATCAGGCTATGAACTGATTTAAGCCATACTTGGCAGAGTTGTTAAACTAAAATACTTGGTGCAAAATTTCAGCCAAATCGTATAAAAATTTCACCCTATGAGGCTCAAGAAGTCAAGATCCGATATCGATTTATAAGGGAGCGATTTCAGGTTATGAATCGATTTGGGGTATACATATAAACTTGGTGCAAAATATCAGCCAAATCGGATGAGAATTGCGCCCTCTACAGGCTTAAGAAATCAAGATCCGAGATCGGTTTGTACGGGAGCTGTACTAGGTTTTTAACCGATTTAAACTATACTTGGTGGAGTTGTTAGAAGTTAGAACAAAACGCTTCATGCAAAATTTCAGCTTAATCGGATAATGAAAAATGAAAATTCAGCAGAGCCCGGCCGGGATTCGATCCTGGGCACACGGAGCAACAGCGAGAGCAGTTGCCGTTGTCTAGCGTTCGAAGCCGTCAATACAACTTCCAACAGATGAACAAAATCATGTGTATTACGGAAGAAGTGTAATTTTTCACAGAAAGAATGTTTGTCATTACACAAAAATACATGCATTGGAAAAGGTACAGCTAATAGACAGGGTTGTCGAGCGTGGTCAATGTGGTAATTGTATCATAGATGCGTTTTCGATATTAATACGATTCAAATACAACATACCAATGCAGGGCCCTTGAAGCCATCACACCTAATATGGTTGAAAAGTCTTTTAACCAAAGACGAAACGCGTCCATAGTGGCTAGGGTGTTGATATCTTTGGCTTTCCTTTTCCATTTGCATCTCCGATCATTAAGCTCATCTCGAAAGAGAAACAGACGGACGGACAGGCTGACGGACAGACGATACGGCTTAATTGACTAAGAATGTCAAGCCGATCAAGTATATATACTTTTTTGGGTCTGAGTTCAATATTTCAATGTATTACAAACGGAATGACGAAAAAAGTATACCCCAATCCTATGGTGAATGGTATAAAAATAATAAAATAAAATATCCCTACCTTCGCATTGTTTTTCTCTTATTAACAATGACTTAGTCAAAAATTTTTTCTCAGTACTGCCCCATTCAAGTTTAGATCTGTCTCAAAGAAGAATGCCTTCTAGACCCAAATTCGAATATCTCCACCTATCCCAATATTTCACAAAGCAGAAGTTTTAACAAATGCCGCCAGCTATGATGAGTTACAGATGATCAAAAAAGGTTTTTTGAATGCTTCAGAACAAACGCGTTTGTTGTATTCCAACCACTGTTCAGCGGTTTGTTTTGTTTGAATGAATGGTGCGCTGACAAACTATCAGGCTAGGCTGTCTTGGTTTCGTGGTGGCGCGCTTGTTGGCGAGGCTAACTAAACTACTGCCAAGCCAACGCAAAACTCACAAATTCCGTTTATTTGACAACTGAGATGAATGGAAAATTGCTCAGTTCATTTTGGTGCCTCGTCCATATTGTTTTCTAGCCAAAAGGCTCAACAAAATGGCACAATGGCCAAATAGGCAGCCAACGATAGGCGACGTTGACGACGACCGACCTTCCAACATCACATCCATGGGCATCCCAAATGGGATGCATACAATGTGCAACTGCAACATCATACGCAGATTTATGCATAACCCATAAGGCAACCACCGCCAAGCACCAAAGTAAATTGCATTTCATACCAAAATAAAAATTCATGCAGGAAGCCGGCCAACCACGAAGGCAGCAGACAGTTAGGCTCGAATTCAAGGCATGCACAATTTTTCAGATTTGACCGTGTACGAATAACAAAAGAGTGTAACAACCATCAAAAAGGCCACACAACGACAAACGAGATGCAAAGAACGGAATACATTTTTTTTTTTTTTTTGCAAAAGACCCGCTCTTGGACACTTCCTTCCAAGTCGGTCTTGGGTCCATAGTGTTCAGAATATGATGCTTTTGGTCATGATCACCAATCTTGGACACCTAACTCTAATAATTGTAATCAATGTTCTGTTTCGGTACGGCGTTTCAAAAAGTTCAGGTGAATGTAGCCTTGCCAGAGAAGTGAAGCGGCCAGTAGTAGTCAATGCAGCTTTATGATGCTATCACCTAACAGCCATTGCACAGTAGTTCATAAGCTATTAACAAACTATCAATTACGATGAATCTCCAAGATGCGTTTAGTTGGCAGAAAATATTTAAATGCTATTAGAGAGGGCGTAAAATCCTATAATGATATCATTTAAGAAGTATCTCTTGGGAACAGGCATGCACTTTGCAAAATCAAAGGTAATTTGGTCTGTTGAGCTTTAAGGGCGATTAACTGTGTCCCATTTTTGACAATTTCTAGTTAAACAACTTTAAGTCATGTAGTGTATTCATTGGCCAAGGTAGAGGCAATTTTTTCATAGACATACTTCTAGGCCAATTAGTTGAGTTTTTAATAAAATAAAAATTTTATAAAAAAAGTAAAATAAAGTCAAATCATATAAAAAAAAAAAATAAAACCAGTAAAGAAAGGCAAAAATTGGGCGGAGCCGACTATATAATACCCTACACCTACCCTACAATTATAAATTCGGGCAATATAAGGGCAAATCCGGCGGTATATATGTATGGGTGCTACATCCAAATTTGAACCGATTTTGATGAAATCTGGCAAACAGTAACAAAGCTGTCCGTGCCAAATTTTGTGTAGTTTCTGCGGTCATATAAGTGCAAATCGGGCGATACATATATATGGGAGCTATATATAAATCTGCACCGATTTTGATGAAGTCTTGGAGATATGTTAAGATTAGTAACAGAATAATTCGTGCCAAATTTTGTGCAGATCGGTTGAAAATTGTTCTTACTACGGCTATTTAAGTGCAAATCGGGCGATACATATATATGGGAGCTATATCTAAATCAGAACCGACTTTGATGAAATTTTGCACATATGTTAAGATCAGCAACAAAACAATCCAAGCTACATTTTGTGCAGATCGGTTTGAAATTGTTGCTACAACGGCCATTTAAGTGTAAATCGGGCGATACATATATATGGGAGCTATATCTAAATCTGAACCGATTTTGATGAAGTCTTGCACATATGTTAAAATCAGTAACAAAACAATCTGAGCCAAATTTTGTGCAGATCGGTTGAAAATTGTTGCTACTACAGCCATTTAAGTGCAAATCGGGCGATACATATATATGGAAGCTATATCTAAATCTGAACCGATTTTGATGAAGTCTTGCACATATATTAAGATCAGTAACAAAACAATCCAAGCCAAATTTTGTGCAGATCGGTTGAAAATTTCAGCTGCTACGGTCATTTAAGTGTAAATCGGCCGATATATATATATATGGGAGCTATATCTTAGTCTGAACCGATTTTGATGAAATCTTGCACATATGTTAAGATCAGTAACAAAACAATCCGTGCCAAATTTTGTGCAGATCGGTTGAAAATTGTTGCTACTACAGCCATTTAAGTGCAAAACGGGCGATACATATATATGGGAGCTATATCTTAATCTGAACCGACTTAGATGAAATCTTGCACATATATTAGGATCAGTAACAAAACAATCCGTGCAAAATTTTGTGCAGATCGGTTGGAAATTGTCCTTACTACGGCCATTTAAGTGCAAATCGGGCGATACATATATATGGGAGCTATATCTAAATCTGAACCGATTTTTACCACAATCAACAGCGTCCGTCCTTGAACTAAAAAAGTGATATGTGCAAAATTTCGTGATGATTGGACAACAAATACGACCTGCACTTTGATTACAAAAATACATGAACTCACAGATGGACAGATGGGCATGGCTAAATCGTATCAGAAAGTGATTCTGAGTCGATCGATATACTTATCAATGGGTCTAGCTCTTCTCCTTCTTAGCGTTGCAAACAAATGCACAAACTTATAATACCCTGTACCAAAGTGGTGGTGTAGGGTATAAAAAAAAAAAAAACAGGTAAAAAGGCATTAAGTTGGGCCGGGCCGAACTTTGGATACCCACCACCTCGGGTGTATATGTAAACCCCATTTCGCCATAATCTGGTGAAAATTGCATAGCTTATTCACACAAATTCGGCACGGACATTGAGTGCTCTTATAAATATAAGTCACTGTTGAATATTTGTATTTCAAATTTTAGAGAAATCGGATAAAAAATAAAGCTTTTATGGTCTTCAGACCCTTTATCGGCAGATCGCTCTGTATGGAAGCTATATGTAAATATTGTCCGATACAAACCATATTTGGGACGGACGTCGGGAGACCTTAAACTACCCACTGTTTCAAATTTTAACGAAATCGGGTAATAAATAGAGCTTTTATTGGCTTCAGACCCCTTATCGGCAGATCGGTCAATATCGCAGCTATATCTGCATATAGTCCGATCTGAACCATATTTGGGTCGGATGTTGGGAGGCTTAAAACTGAGCATTATTCCAAATTTCAGCGAAATCGGATAAAAAATAAAGCTTTTATGGGCTTCAGACCCTTTATCGGCAGATCGGTCTATATGGTAGCTATACCTATATATAGTCCGATCTGGTACCATATTGGGGTCGGATGTTGAGAGACTTAAACCTACGCACTTTTCGAAATTTCAGCGAAATCAGATAAAAAATAACTCTTTTATGGCCTTCAGACCCCTTATCGGGCGATCGGTCTATATGACAGCTATATCTAAATATAGTCCGATCTGAACCATTTTTGTCTCAGATGTCGGGAGGCTTAAAAAACCCATTGTTTAAAATTTCAGCGAAATCGAGTAAAAAGTAAAGCTTTTATGGGCTTCAGACCCTATATGGGGAGATCGGTATATAGGGCAGCTATATGTAAATATAGTCCGATTTGAACCATATTTAGGTCAAATGTCGGGAGGCTTCAAATAACTCACTTTTGCCAATTTCAGCGAAATCGGGTAATAAATAAAGACCCTTCAGACCCTTTATCGGCAGATCGGTCTATATGCTAGCTATATCTAAATATAGTCCGATCTGAACTATATTTGGGCCCGTTGTTGAAGGCGTAAAACTACTCACTGTTTCAAATTTCGGCAAAATCGGATAAAAAAATAAAGTTTTTATGGGTGTAGGTGTAGTAAAACCATTCAATATTCGTTCAATACCAAACGAGGTTTCAGACAAGGAGACATTCTGTTGTGTGGTCCATTTAATATCCTGCTGTAGAAGATTATACGAGAATCAGGTGTGAATAGACATAGCACACTTCTCACAAGAGAACATATCGAAAGAGAGGCTCAACGAAATTGGTTTTGGCCGTAAATGGAAATAAGACAAATGGAGAACAGAATCAAATTTCTCACATATCAATGAGTGCTGTCCGATTCAAGTTTAAGCTTAATGATAAGAGGCCTCCTTTTTATAGCCGAGTCCGAACGGCGACCCGCAGCGCGACACCTCTTTGGAGAGAAGTTTTACATGGCATAGTACCTCAAAAATGTCGCCAGCATTAGGAGGGGATAACCACCGCGAAAATTATTACTGATGCACTTGCCAGGATTCGAACCCTGGCGGACATGCTAACAGCTGCGCTACGGTGGCCTCCAAAGACATAGTGGACGAAATCAACTCCCACAAAGCCCCATAAACCCGAGCAGATGAAGTAAATGGAGAAAGCAGGGATCATCGACTTTGAGATAGTCAGCAATATTATCTACCTCGGCACCGATGACACCATTTGTGAAATAAAACATCTAAATGAGGAGCAAAGTCACAAAAAATTAACTATACAAGACATTGATACTACCCGTGCTGCTGTATGGCTCCGCAGCATGCTTATTTGCGAAAGCAGATGAGACGGTACTTGGAGTGTTTGAGAGAAAACTCCTCCGTAAAATATATGGACCAGTCTGGAGAATATAGGCGTCGTATGAACCTCGAACTGTATGACGACGAAGCTACAGCAAAGAAATCTTATGAAGGCGATCGCAATAGAATATCCAAAAGGAGAAGACCAAAACTCCGATGGAGTGCCCAAGTGGAGAGCGACATCTCGAAACTGGGTGTCAAAGATTGCAGAAGAAGTACAACAGATTGAGGCGTTGCAGAAGAAGCACAACCGATCGAGATACGTTCGGCTAGAGGAATAAATTTTCTGTAATGGCCAATTAAAATAAACTTCGCTGTAGTAAAGTGAAGGATACAATGGCTTACCAGCAGAATTCGAATCCGTTCCCTAGTGCACCTTCTAATTTATAAATCACTGCACTCATTTCACACTTTGGAACTACTGTCGCATAGAAACTCTCCATACTCTTGCATGGCATATTTCCGTTTCTTTCACTTTAGTCATACATCGCATATGTCCACCTTATGAAGCGGCGATTGTAGACCAAACGGTTGGATATCACGAAAATATGAAAATAATTTATTTTGCGATGCTAAGTGGTGCATATTTAATAATGATTATTAGCCGCCACTGCTGGCAGACTACGAAGTCAAAACAAAAACTTGAACAGGCGGTGGCTAGTATGTGGGCTTCATCAGCACCGTCACCATCACCATCCTCTTTCTCAAATCGGTGAGTTAGCTTAGGGGCGTATTTATAAGAAGTCTTGTCACAACAACAACAACAACCACAGGCAAATATCAGAGAGTCAAAGCCTGAGATAGCAATGTCTTGATCTTTTATCCTGGCTGCAACAATGCTAGTGAATGCCGTGAATGTTGTGGTGTTAAAAATTTTTACTTCATGTTGGATGATGTTTTAACCGCATGATCCGTTACAATGATTGTTTTTTCGGACCCTTTTGTATGTCGAGTATGGGGACGGCGGAATGATGGGAAGCTACATTAACGATTTTCCGTTTTCCCATAAAGGAAGGTGTAATTCAATGGCCATTGTGTGGTAGTGATAACGGCGCCATTAGCTTAAAATCCATAAAACAAAAAATCTCTCTCTTAAAAAAAACGACAATAAACAACGAAATTGCGGTGGCAAGCTGCCTGCCTGGTCATACGAGCATAAGCTTGCAATTTGTGTTGCAAAAACATTGAATGCACTAGCTTGGAAGCCCAAAAAGCAGCGGCCTCCACATTCCAGCCGCATAACACGCCCACATGATTTAAACTGGTGCATGACAAGCTCTAGACACTACCACTGCTACGCAAGCAACACCACTACCATTGTGGCAGCTCCAACTTGAGGCCAAATGTTCTTTGACTTGCTTATGTTTAGAATATTCTGCACAAAGAGAAATACAATGCAAACACCTACATACAGTGGGTGCAACGGATCGCTTCGACCAAAGTTTTAGGGATAACATTGAGTCTTCTTAAGGATCGGGTAAATACTTTTATGTGGAACTGTATTTGTTTCTGGATCTGGACCAAATTTGGTGTAGGTAGTAAAGTTTCCACGAATCAATTTCTATGAGAGTTATGTTCACATCTGGAGTTGTATAGCCCATTTGCAAGGTCCAACGAACTACATCATAAACTAGCCGAACCGGGCCCGCTCCCCTGCGCCCTGTTTAACTCTCAAATATTTTTTTAGGGTGGTGACACTTAGACCTGAATGCGGATATCGATTTCGTGCTATTGTGCCTATGACGCTGAACGCGTTCGAATCCTAGCGCGAACATCGAACCTCTTAATGTTGGAGACATTTCCGAGGTACAATCCCATGTAAAACTTCTCTCCAAAGATGTGTCATACTGCGGGTCGCCGTTCGGACTCGGCTATAAAAAAAGGTCCCTTATCATTGAGTTTAGACTTGAATCGAAAAGCATTCATTGATGTGTCAGAATTCGCCCCTTCTCGGTTCCTGGTGGTAATGTTTTTTCCTTAGGGTAATGTTTTCATTAGGGGAGGGATGGCACCTCAGACATTTCGACTCAAATATGGATATCAAATTCGTGTTGCACTTCCAAATCCCTTTAATTTGAGCCCTATATTACCATGGCTGGTAAAGGGTGTTTTTGGGCTGGGGCAGCTACCGGCACTTTTTACTGAAAATAGATATTAAATTCGTTCTTTATTCCCAACGGAAATGAAGTTCAGTAAAGAGGGTGCATTGGGGCGCACCCCAAAACACTTGGCTCCAAAATGGGATATCAAATTCGTTTTCTACTCTCAAATACCTTTCATTTGAGTCCCATTTTATCATAATGGGTCAAATAACCCATTTGACGTATGTTTAGGGGGAAAAACGGCACCTAGACTAGAACGCAAATTTTAATGTCATATTCGTAATCTACCCCCATAATACCTTTCATTTGAGCTGGGTACTTGAACCAAAAATTTAATACCATATTCGTGTTCTGGTCTTCAATACCTTTCATTTGATACCCTTATTGTGCTCATCGGACCACTTTCGGATATAGGTGGCGTTTTTGCGGTAAAGGGGAGGGTCCGCCTCCATCCGATATCTAAAAATTATATAGCCTATGTTTACACAATCTATGAAAATTTTAAGAAAATCGAAAAATTTCAGCCAGGTATCATATAATCATCATAATGGGTCTTATGGCGTTTTTGAGGGCTGGCATGACTCCTTATACTTCGATCTGATTTTGAATGACAGATTTGAAATCTACTCCCGAATACCTTTCATTTGAGCCCCATATTGAAATGAACGTCCAATATGTCTATTTGGAGCCCTTTTGGGGTTGGGGCGGCCCGATGGGTACTAAGACTCAAATTTGAATACCATATTCGTATTCTACTCTCCAATACCTTTCATTTGATACCTATATTGTCCCGATTGGTCCACATTTGATTTTGGGTTGTGTTTTTGGCATAAGGGGGAGGGTCCGTCCCCCTTCCGATACAAAAAAATTATAATGCTTATGTTTCCTTCCAGACCAACCTATTGTACACAATATGCGAAAATTTCGAGAAAATCGGTTCTGCCGTTTTTAGTCTATACGGAACAAACAAATCGAGTCCCATATATCCATGATTGGCTAATGTGCCCATTTTCGGCGTTTTTTTTTTTTGGGGGGGGGGGTGGGTGGCGTAACCCCCTATACTTTGACATGAATTTGTATGCCAGATTCGTTATCTACTCCCGCGTACTTTTCATTTGATACCCATATTGTCTTTACCGGTCCACTTTTGATTTTGGGTGGTGTTTTTGGGTAAAGGGGGATGGTCCGCCCCCTTCCGAAATCAACAAACTATAAAGCCTATTTTTTCTTCCTGACCATATTCGTAATCTACTCCCGAATACCTTTCATTTGTGTCCCATATTGTCATGATCGTCCAATAAACCTATTTTAAGGGGTTTTGGGGCTGGGGCAGCCCCTCAGGTACTTGGACCCTACTTTTATTATGAAATTCGTATTCTATTCTTGAATACCTTTCATTTGAGTCCCATATTGTCCCGATCGGTCCACTTTTATTTTTGTGGAAGTACTTTTGGGGCAAGTGGGAGGGTCCGCCCCCCTCCCGATATCAAAAAATTATATAGCCTATGTTTCCTTCCACACGATCTGTGGATATTTCAAGGTAATCGGTTCAGCCGTTTTTGAGTCTAAACGGAACAAACAAACACAAATTGATTTTTATACCCTCTACCATAGGATGGGGGTATACTAATTTCGTCATTCTGCTTGTAACTCCTCGAAATATTCGTCTAAGACCCCATAAAGTGTATATATTCTTGATCGTCATGACATTTTAAGTCGAACTAGCCATGTCCGTCCGTCCGTCTGTTTGTCGAAAGCACGCTAACTTTCGAAGGAGTAAAGCTAACCACTTGAAATTTTTCACAAATACCTTTTATTACTGTAGGTCGGTTGGGATTGCAAATGGGCTATATCGGTCCACGTTTTGATATAGCTGCCATATAAACCGATTTGGGATCTTGACTTCTTGAGCTGCTAGAGGGCACAATTCTTATCCGATTTGGCTAAAATTTTGAATGAGGTATCTTATTATGACTTCCAATAACTGTGCTGAGTATGGTTTAAATCGGTCCATAACCTGATATAGCTGCCATATAAACCGATCTGGGATCTTGACTTTTTGAGCCGCTAGAGGGCACAATTCTCATCCGATTTGGCTGAAATTTTGCATGACGTGTTTTTTTATGACTTTCAACAACTGTGCTAAGAATAGTACAAATCGGTCCATAACCTGATATAACTGTCATATAAACCGATCTGGGATTTTGACTTCTTGAGCCTCTAGTGGACGCAATTATTATCCGATTTGGCTGAAATATTGCATGACGTGTTTTGTTATGACTTCCAACAACTGTGCTAAGAATAGTTAAAATCGGTCCATAACCTGATATAGCTTCCATATAAACCGATCTGGGATCTTGACTTCTTGAGCCACTAGAGGGCGCAATTATTATCCGATTTAGGTGAAATTTTGTACAACGGCTTCCCTTATGACCTTTACATGCGTGTCGAAAATGGCATGAATCGGCTTATAGCCTAATGCAGCTCCCCTATGAACCGATCTCCCTATTTTACTTCTTCAGCCCCAAAAGTGCGCAATTCTTACTAGAGTTGGCTGAAATTATACACAATGACTTCTACTATGGTCTCCAATATTCATTTCAATTATGATCCGAAATGAACCATAACTTGATATTGTTCCAATAACACGGCAATTCTTTTCTTTTATCCTTTGTTTGCCTAAAAAGAGATACCGTGGTAAGAGCTCGACAAATGCGATTCATGGTGGAGGGTATATAAGATTCGACCCGGCCGAACTTTTACTTGTTATATATAAGATAAGTAACTGTATCGAATGTCAAGTTCATATCTGTATATATTCGATGATTTCAACAAATGCACTGCCCGTCCGGCCATTTGATTAAATCTGGCTGGCTTAACTTGGAATATATAAAGAATATGTACTACACATTTCATCGTCATTTATTGATGTCTAAAGGTGTTGATATCACCATCCATTGTGTAATGATGGTATTAAAACTTGCTGTTCTCAGGAATTTGTTGTCCAATTCTTATTTTACCCCCACTGTGTGGCACCAAACTTAATATTCTATATTAACAGGGTCCACCTTTTCGATTAGCAATTTCATAGTTATACCCAGATACCGACACCACCATACATCTCTTAAATCGCATAATAGATACTGCAATGCACAGGTATTTGTAATACCAATAAACCATATGAACCATAAGCCACCATTCTCATTTCATTGGGCACAAAGGAGTTGCAAGGCAAAAAGCAATTACACTCTAAACCTCCAACCTCCACCCAAAAGTCATCACAGCAACTCCAAAAAACAAGTGGCCCCCATGAGTAGAAGAACATTTCAAGCCTCTATTTTACATGCACTTATTCGAAAAATGGTTAGTGTACGACAAAAGCAAAACAATGGCAGTGTGGTACCGCTTGAGGCTATCTCGAGCGAGAACAACAGTTGGCTCAACTGTCAGTGTGGCACACCGCATAAAAGCGTTTTGGGTCGGTTTTGAGTTTTTGTTTTCTATATTTGTGGCTCTAATGCTCTGTAGACGACAAGATTAAATGTCCATTAACTAATGCATACTTGGTGGCGGCCCAGTTAAGTGCTTAGCCGCCAACACCACCACCACCACCACCAACTCCAGCTCCAGATCAGATTGGCTTTATATTTGAATTTTGTTTGCTTGTCCATATTATGCCCATATGCGAGCACTTATAAATGTGTATATTATGATTAACATGATTTTCTCAGTAAACGAAGGTGTAGGCATTAATATTGATTAGATTGAAATCGTTTGAACAATTCAATTGTGCATTCAAATCGTTTGGTTTTGTGTTTTGTCTTTTTTTTCGAGCTTCGCAAATTGCATAGTTGACTGCAGTTTCGAGTATGTGTCAAAAAACGCCAAGGGGAATATCAAATGAAATTTTGAAGATAACATGGACATAACCAATAGATTGGAAAATCGAGATAAAGTCATAACAAGGAATTTCGATGGTTAGGATAATGCAAAAATGCAATTGGAGTAGAGAGATATTGCTATAGAAGCAGGTTTGAGGTGCAATAATGCAGCAAAAGAATAGTAGCATAAAATAAAATATAAAAAAAACAAGTAAAAGGCGTTAAGTTCGGCCGGGCCGAACTTTGGATACCCACCACCTCGGGTATATATGTAAACCACCTTTCATAAATATTCAGTGAAAATTTCATACCTTATACTCATATAAATTTCATACCTCATACCGATATGAACTATATACGACACGGATGTCGAAAAGCCGAACATAAGTCACTGTGTCAAATTTCAGTGAAATCGGATTATAAATGCGCCTTTTATGGGGCCAAGACTTTAAATCGAGATATCGGTCTACATGGCAGCTATATCCAATATCTGGACCGATTTGGGCCAAGTTGCATTAACATGTCGAAGAGCCTAACATTAAGCACTGTCCCAAATTTCGGCGAAATCGGACAAAAAATGCCTCTTTTATGGGCCCTAAACCTTAAATCCAGAGATCGGTCTATATGGCAGCTATAATCAAATCTGGACTGATCTGGGCAAAATTGAAGAAGGACGTCGAAGAGCCTAACCAAACTCACTGTCTCAAATTTCAGCGACATCGGACAATAAATGCGTCTTTTATGGCCCCAAAACCAAAAACCTAGATATCGGTCTATATGGCAGCTATATCCAAATCTGGACCGATCTCTGCGATATTGCAGAAGTATGTCAAGGGGCTTAACTTAACTCACTGTTCCAAATTTCGGGGACATCGGGCAATAAATGAGCATTTTATGGGCCCAAAACCATAAATCAAGAAATCGGTCTATATGGCAGCTATATCCAAATTTGAACCGATCTGGACCAAATTGAAGAAATATGTCAAAGTGCCTAACACATCTCACTGTCCCAAATTTCAGCAAAATCGGATAATGAATGTGGCTATTATGGGCCTTACACCATAAATCGGAGGATCGATCTATATGGCAGCTATATCCAAATCTGGACCGATCTGAGCCAAATTAACGAAGGATGTCGATGGGCCTTACACAATTCACTGCCCCGAATTTCATCAAAATCGGATAATAAATGTGGCTTTTGTGGGCCTAAGACCCTAAACCGGAGGATCGGTCTATATGGCAGCTATATCCAAATCTGAACCGATCTGGACCAAATTAAAGAAACATGTCAAGGGGCCTAAGGCAACTCACTGTCCCAAATTTCAGCGAAATCGGACCATAAATGTGGCTTTTATGGGCCTTAGACCCTAAATCGGAGGATCGGTCTATATGGCAGCTATATCCAAATCTGGACCGATCTGAGCCAAATTGACAAAGGATGTCGAAGGGCCTAACACAACTCACTGTCCCAAATTTCAGCGAAATCGGACCATAAATGTGGCTTTTATGGGCCTTAGACCCTAAATCGGAGGATCGGTCTATATGGCAGCTATATCCAAATTTGGACCGATCTAAGCCAAATTGACAAAGGATGTCGAAGGGCCTAACACAACTCACTGTCCCAAATTTCAACAAAATCGGATAATAAATGTGGCTTTTATGAGCCTAAGACCCTAAATCGGCGGATCGGTCTATATGGGGGCTATATCAAGATATAGTCCGATATAGCCCATCTTCGAACTTAACCTGCTTATGGACAAAAAAAGAATCTGTGCAAAATTTCAGCTCAATATCTCTATTTTTAAAGACTGTAGCGTGATTTCAACAGACAGACGGACAGACGGACAGACGGACGGACATGGCTAGATCGTCTTAGATTTTTACGCTGATCAAGAATATATATACTTTATAGGGTCGGAAATGGATATTTCGATGTGTTGCAAACGGAATGACAAAATGAATATACCCCCATCCTTCGGTGGTGGGTATAAAAATGAAAACAGTTTTCAAGGTAATTCTGCGGGCTAGGCGGGCAGAAACTTCGTTGGCCTTCGTGCTTCTCGTAATATTTAAAATAAAACCACATCTTTAGATTTTCTTTAGCATATTGTCAATAACATTAAGGTAATAAAATTTTTATGTCATTTTTATTGACACTTGATTATTGTATTTTCAAATATTAATTCCACAACATTGGACTGTAAGGGTGCCCATTAAGCATTTCCTTTTTCTTAAGCAGTCGCTCCAAATGTCATTTTAGGCTTATCTTAGAATTGACTAATTACAATTGCAAGGTAATTGAAAGTTAGCACCATTATTTTTCTAAGAGCGAGAGAGAGAGAGAGAGCGACCTTACTTAAATTCGTAAACGAAGTCAAGCTGTAGGTATGCTTAAATACATGCACACACATATACCAAATATTTTAATATGTTTCTCTGTGTGTGTGTGTGTGTATCCATATACTTTTTTATTCATTTTATTAATTGCCGCAATTTAAATAATCTAATCTAAATGTTAATTTGGCTCCAAGCCGGACACAGACACTCACAGCCTTTACAAGCTTCGAAGTCGAAAAGCCTTCAATGGCCCAGCCGATAAAATAGACGCACGCGGCATCAATGGCGGCGGCTATGACTAAAACAACATAGTGGCCGTTGGTAGTTGGCCATTCCACTCACTATGGCCGCCTTAGCATACATCACCCAAGCATAAATTAAATGCCAATGGACCAGCAACAACAACAACAAAAACTATTGGCTACATAGTACAGCCACAACAACGGCAGCAGCAACAAAAACAACGAAAAATCTTAGCTTAGCGGAGAAAAAACATTTCCAAACGTCTTTGGAAACATATTTTAAATGAGGAAACACCCATTAGCGGCTAACAAGTCACATGCTGTGATTAAACTTTTACACGTCCAACGAGGAAAATATAAAATTACGCTGAGAAAACGCCAAAGCGCAAAACACAACGCAGAGCTTTCCGCTTTCAGGCACTGGCGATGGCGATGATGAAGCCGAAGACATTTCCACAGCAGCCCCCAGAAGACTCCATAGATAAAATGTGGCAACACTAATTAATTGATTCTTATCAATGGCAACGATACTGCCGCTGATGATGATGATGATGATGGCAATGATGTTGCCTGCTATACCAACCAGAAGGCAAGAAATTAATGCGAACATCAACATTACACGCTGCAAGGATACACCTGCCCCATAAACAAAGCATGAACCCTATGTAGCAGAAATCCGGTCAATCTGTAACCATGAAGCAACATTGTATTGACCGAAGCGAATATATTGGCACCCAACATTGGGAGGGAAAACACTGTAAAGCGGAATAAAACGCTTATTTGATATAAGAGATACTAAACAAGTAAAAAGTCTTTAAGTTGGGGCGAGCCTAACTTTGGATTAGACATCCTGGATTCAAATTTCAGGGAAATCGACTAGTAAATGGGGCATTATATGGGTTCAAGACAATAGATCGGCAGTTTGGTCTATATGGCAGTTATATCCAAAAATGGTCCGCTCTGCACCATACTTGAGAAGATTGTGTAGGGTTTCACTACAACTCAACCAAGTTCCAGGATAATTGGTTAATAAATATGCCATTTATGGGCAAAAGATCTTCAATAGACAGATCGATCTATATGTTGGCTATATGTTGCACGGAAGTTGGACATTGAAAAGCTGCAAACATAACAAATGGCAGCGGCATACTCCACTCGACTGACCCAACTGCCTGATGAAAGCACTCCTTGTTCCGTTGATATAATGGCGCAGTGGCAAACTATTGCCCACTCCATGGAAAATGCCGCGACATCCGTACTTGGGTACCGGAAGCCTCCTTCAAGAAACCCATGGCATGACCAAGAGAGCGGAGATGCTACTGAAGCCAAGAATGCGGCATATAGAGCAACCCTGCAATCAGTGGCAACGCGGCAGATGAAGGAGAGGTATCGGGAGAAAAGGAGAGAGGAGAAACGTCTATGCCACATAAAGAAAAAGTAAATGGAAAGACGTGAATGTGAGCGAATTGAGATGTACAGGAGTCGGAATGAAGTCCGGAATTTCTACCAAAGAATTAAACATCAAACCGATGGCTTTGGTGCAGGCACATCCTCCTGCAGAGACAAAGAAGGAAATCTGGTAAGTGACACAGAAAACATGCTGAGTATATGGAAAGAACATTTTGCCCAACTGCTAGTTTCCGACGTTGGCGGCGAAGAGGATACCGCAGAACAAATCCCTGATGATGGTATTGAATGTTTACCTCCTGGTCAGAATGAGTTGCAAGTAGCAGTGACCCGACTAAAGAACAACAAGGCAGCAGGAGCAGACGGGTTACCCGCTGAACTATTTAAGACCAGAGGCGACACGCTGATAAGGCGTATGCATCAGCTTATCTGTGCAATCTGGCTAGAAGAACGCATACCCGATGTTTGGAACCTCGGCATACTATGTCCTGTACACAAGAAATGAAACAATACTGAACGTGCCAACTACAGAGGCATACAAGATACTCTCGAGCGTACTGTGTGAAAGATTAAAACCTAAAGTCAATGAGATAATTGCAAATTTTTCCCATGAACATTCCACTAAGGAACAGGGGCAAACTTCTCATATATCAATGAGTGCAGTCCGATACAAGTTTAAGTTCAATGATATGGGGCCTCCTTTTTATAGCCGAGTCCGAAAAGCACGCCGCAGTGCGACACCTCTTTGGAGAGAAGTTTAACATGGCATAGTACCTCACAAATGTTGCAAGCATTAGGAGGGGAAAACCACCGCTGAAAATTTTTTCTGATGGTCGCGCCAGGATTCGAACCCAGGTGTTCAGCATTATAGGCGGACATGCTAACCTCTGCGGTACGGTGGCCTCCAATGAAATAATTGGACCCTATCAATGCGGCTTTAGATCTGGTAAATCCACCCCGGACCAGATATTCACACTGCGCCCAAATCCTGAAAAAGACCCGAAAAGGACAAATCAACACCTACCATCTCATTGTTGACTACAAAGCCGCCCTCGATACTCCTTTACGTTCGAAGGTATTTCAAGCCAATTCTGAGTTTGGTATCCCTGCAAAATTAACAAGACTTTGCAGGATGACACTTGCTGATACACGTTCCTCAGTAAGAATGGGAAAGAATCTCTGCGAACCATTTAATACCAAACGAGGTTTCAGACAAGGAGACAGCCTATGGTGTGATCTCTTTAAAATCCTGCTGGAGAAGATTATACGAGATGCAGATGTGAAAAGATATGGCACACTAATCACAAGAGAGCACATGCTACTCGCCTATGCCGACGACATCGATATCATAGGTCGGTCAGCGGAAGTAGTAACTGCAGCCTTTGAAAGAATCAAAAGAGAGTCACCTAGGTTCGAACCTGGCGAGACCATAAAAAAACACTTTTTAGCAGTGATTCTCCCCTCCACTTTTCGGCGGTGGTTTTCCCCCCTGGCAACATTTGTGAGGTACTATGTCATGTAAAAACTTCTCTCCAAAGAGGTAATGCACTATGGCACGCCGTTCGGATTCGGCTTTAAAAAGGAGGCCACTTATCACTGAGCTTAAATTTGAATCGGACTGCACTCATTGATATGTGAGAAGTAAGCCCCCGTTCCAGGGTGAAATGTTCATGGGCAAAATATGCAAATATCGAGTTTATGGACCATCTGGACCATGCTGGATACGAATTTCGCGGTGTCTCTCACTACTTACGAGGATTGCCTTTTATATTTCGGGTTTAGAGGACAAAAACAAATATTAATCATCGAAAGTCGCTTTATTGTTTTTCAAAATATTCCCCATTAAGATCTAAACATTTTTGCATGCGTTTGAACCAATTGCCAAAGCACTTTTGCCACTCTGATTGAGGTCTCTCAGGTGTCGAGAAACCTTGACCTCTCATTTTATTTTTTACATATGGGAATAAAAGAGTCATTCGGTGTCAAGTCAGGACTATACGGCGGACGACTCATCAAATCGATTTTTTGAGTGATCAAAAATGCAGTTGTTTGAGCCGATGCGGGAGAGCTCGCTTTGTTGTGGTAGAGAGTGATCCGTCTTCGGCGGTTGGTTTTCCCGTTTTTTTAGGAAGGCAACTGGCAAATTAATGGTTGTGTACCCTTCTGATTTGACTGTTCTGCGTTGTTCTTGGGATACGATTGCGACATGTCCAGTTTTTCGCGATCGTATTTTGGAGCATTTCTTTCGACTAATTGACATGAGCCTTATTTTAAGCGATTGCCAAATTGTGTGGGATCCACTGCGAACAAATTTTTTATTCCCTCCACCGAAGGATGGAGATATATTAATTTTGCCATTCCGTTTGCAACACATCGAAAAATTCATTTCCGACCCTATAAACCCTAGATCAGCATAAAAATCTAAGACGATCTAGCCATGTCCGTCCGTCTGTCTGTTGAAATCACGCTACAGTCTTTAAAAATTGAGATTTTGAGCTGAAACTTTGCACAGGTTCTTTTTTTGTCTATAAATAGGTTGAGTTAGAAGATGGGCTATATCGGACTATATCCTGATATAACCCCATATAGACCGATCCGCCGATTTAGTATCTTAGGCCCATAAAAGCCACATTTATTATCCGATTTTGCTGAAATTTGGGACAGTAAGTTGTGTTAGGCCCTTCGACATCCTTCTTCAATTTCGCCCAGATCGGTCCAGATTTGGATATAGCCCCCATTTAGACCGATCCGCCGATTTAGGGTCTTAGTCCCATTGAAGCCACATTTATTATCTGATGTTGCTGAAATTTTGGGACCGTGAGTTGTGTTAAGCCAGCCGACATCTTTCTTCAATTTGGCCCCGATCGGTTCAGATTTGGATGTAGATGCCATATAAACCGATCTCTCGATATAAGGTTTTGAGCCAATAAAAAGCGCATTTATTGTCCAATATCGCCGAAATTGGGTCAGTCAGTTACGTTAGGCCCTTCAACAGCCCTGTTCAATTTGGCCCAGATTTGGATATAGCTGCCATATAGACCAATCTCTCGATTTAAGGTTTTTGGCCCATAAAAGGCGCATTTATAATCCAATTTCGCTGAAATTTGACACCTTGACTTATGTTAGGCTTTTCGACATCCGTGTCGTACATGGTTCAGATCGGTCTATATTTGGATATGGCTACCAAAAAGACCAATATTTTGGTCTACAAAATTAGACAATGACTTGTACTTATTAGACCTCTCAATATCCGTGTCGAATTTGTTCAAAATTTGGCCATATTTCGATAAAGCTGTTATGAGGGCATAAATTACGCATTTTTCACCGGATTATGACGATAGGTGGTTTACATATATACCCGAGGTGGTGGGTATCCAAAGATCGGCCCGGCCGAACTTAACGCCTTTTTTCTTGTTTGATGGTCAAATGCTCATGCAATATTGAATGTATCCAGGACCCACTTATGCCTAAGGGTGTCTCAATCTCACGATGGGTCACATGACGATCTTGCAATATCTGTTGGCGCACAGCATCTGTGGTTTTTGGAACAACAAGTGATCTTCACGAAGTTCGTCTTCAAGTGAACTATGAATTCACCTTACCATCGATAAACACTGGTCCTTGATGGAGCTTCATGGCCAAAAATTTAATTAAGTTCAACGATGCTCTGTTGTTGAGTTAATCTACGTGGAAAGTTGTAAAAAATAATCGCACGAAAATGTTCACGATTTAGTTATATTTTTTGGGCGAGTAGAGTTATTACTGTAAACAACACAAATAGCGCTCGTATGTCAAAACGTTCTCAGTACGCTTTACGATAGATCTGTCAGTTGAGAGATCACAGCACAAGGGTTGTCCAATCCCGAAATATAAAAGGCAACCCTCGTACTGTGACAAACCTCATCGAAATCGGGTAATAATAGCGGAAACCCTAGCGATAGTATATCAACAATAAGTAGTCATTAACCCTTTCAGCCGTACGATGCTCGGTGTAAGCTCATAGGTATGAAATAATTGTTTGTTTTGTTTTTTGTTAACATGCCTTAAACAATTAATGCAACTTCAAGCTCTTCTCGCTCAAAGTGACAGACAAGTTCAATAATTGGCAACTAAGATACAAACAGGTATTTCATAATCGCGCTAAACAACAACAACGAATTGTTAGAGTTCACCGATATCAACAAAGCCAACAGACCAGATTAGGCCAAGTTAAAAAAAATTGAATACAATGCCGGTCAAACAACCCTGCAAATGTAAACAAACACCATCATCAGCAGCAACGTCGCCACCACCAAAACCAAGAAACAATCAAACAATCATGGGCAATAACATTAAAAAGGCCAACTATTTCACTTGTTTGGCAACATTTGACGCCACAATAGTGACGTTATTCCCACTAAACATCAACAACAACAAAAGCAACTTCTTTGTCGTAGATCCCACATTTAAAGACCAAATTTATGGAGGCAACGCACTTTAGCTGCTGCGCTCTACTCCGCTGCGTAGCTCCCAAAAGAGCTTAAAATGTATGCGTTGGTTGACCATTTCTGATATTGCGGTAGGTTATGATTTATTGTTTGGAACTGATAACAAAAAAAAAAAAACAAGCACAACACAACAGACGTTATCTTTTCCAAAAACAATTTTTTCATCAAGCTGACAATTACGGCATCAACAACAACAAGTAGCAACTAAACAAGACAAGCTTCCCATCCCAACGATTACTACCAGTTCTCTTTTAGCTCTTAGAGTTGATGGCACTTTACTCAGTATAAAATAGCAAAACAATTATCAATTTATCAGTTAACACTCTTGGCAAAAGGGTTATTGAATAAGCATGTAAAAAGGTTTTTTTTTTGTTAGTTTATTTTTCTGTTCCGTATAGACTCAAAAACGGCTGAAACGATTTTTATGGGGGGGCCGACCCTCCCCCATAGCCTCATTTTCAAAAACGCCAGATTTCGAAGACGGGTACATCGATTTAAGCGAAATTTTGCCGGCCATCTTATGGTACTCCAAAAACACGAAATTGGTATACAATTTTGGGGTCAAATAACCTGGGGGGACGCCCCACCCACAACCCAGCCGAACGGATATGTTTGGCGATTGAGACAATATGGGTATCAAATGAAAGGTATTTAGGAGTAGAGTACGAACATGGCATTAAAATGTCACCCTTATTGTCGGGGGGTACCCCACCATCAAAAACACCACCTAACAGGAAAAATTTAACGCTTTGGGCAATATGGGCATCAAATGAAAGGTTTTTAAAAGCAGAGTACAAATCTGACAAAAACGTATTCCTAGGTCTCTGAGGGGCCTTCCCATCCCCAAAACTCCCCAGCAGGACATATTGTTTGGGACAATATGGCTGTCGTATGAAAGGAGTTTGAAAGTTGGGAGAAACTTGGTTATAAGAATGTGGTCCAAGGTGTCTACGGGGCCTCCCCAACCCCAAAAACCTCCAAGTTAAGAAGTCAATACAGAAATTGGGTATCCTTATTTAGGGTGGTATATCTAGAGGGGCCGCCCCACCCCCAAAACACTCCAAATGGAAAAAAAAAACAATAATGGCAATATTTACCGACCATAGTAACCTAAGACTCAAATGATAGGTATTTGGGAGTAGAGCACCAATATGATATCCATAATTAGGCGAAATATCTGAAGGCCGTACCAGCACCCCCAAACAGAACTTATTTCCTGTCCGATGCCAATATAGTGCTCAAATAAATTAAGCGAGTGATAGAAAGAGCAGCGGAGCGGGCTTCCAACGCCCTTCACCCAAAATCCACAAAGGGATATATAGACCAGATCGTTAGAGTAGGAGACCCAAATAAAAGATATTAAAGAGTAGAAAACGCTTAGACTTATAACAAATTTTGGGGCCGCTCAACCCCAAAATCCTACCAAACCGAAAATATTTACCGACCATGGCAATAGGAGGCTCAAATGAAAGATATTTTGAAGTAGATCACGAGTTTGACACAATGTCAACAAAAATTTTATAATTCTTATACCCTCCACTATAGGATGGGGGTATACTAATTTCGTCATTCTGTTTGTAACACCTCGAAATATGCGTCTGAGACCCCATAAAGTTTATATATTCCTGATCGCCATGAAATTTTATGTCGATCTAGCCATGTCCGTCCGTCTTTCTGTTGAAAGCATTCTAACTTTCGAAGGGTAAAGCTAGCCGCATGAAATTTTGCAAGACTATTTCTTATTAGTGTAGGTCGGTTGGGGTTGTAAATGGGCCATATTGGTCCATGTTTTGATATAGCTGCCATATAAACCGATCTGGGATCTTGACTTCTTGAGCTGCTAGAGGGCACAATTCTTATCCGATTTGGCTGAAATTTGGCATCACGTGTTTCTGTATTACTTCCAACAACTGTGCGAAGTATGGTTTAAATCGGTAAATAACCTGATATAGCTGTCATATAAACCGATCTTGGGTCTTCACTTCTTGAGCCTCTAGAGGACGTAATTCCCATCCGATTTGGCTGAAATTTGGCATGAAGTGTTTTGTTAAGACTTCTAACAACTGTGCTAAGTATGGTTTAAATCGGTTCATAACCTGATATAGCTGTCATATAAACCGATCTTGGGTCTTGACTTATTGAGCCTCTAGAGGGCGCAATTATTATCCGATTTGACTGAAATTTTGAACAACGGCTACTCCCATAACCTCCAACGTACATGTCAAATGCGGTCAAAATCGATCCATAGCCTGATACAGCTCCCATATAAACCGATCTTGGGTCTTGAATTCTTGAGCCTCTAGAGGGCGCAATGCCTATCCAATTTGGCTGAAATTTGGCATGACGTGTTTCGGTATGACTTCCAACAACTGTACTAAGTATGGTTTAAATCGGTCCATAACCTTATATAGCTGTCATATAAACCGATCTTGGATCTTGACTTTTTGAGCCTCTAGAGGGCGCAATTTCTATCCGATTTAGCTGAAATTTTGTACAACGATTTCTCCCATGACCTTCAATATATGTGTCAAATGCGATTCGAATCGGTCTATAGCCTGATACAGCTCCCATATGGCAACTGATCTCCCAGGTTTTATTTTACTTCTTGAACCTCTAGAGGGCGTACTTGTTTTTTTTTTTTTTTCATTATTTACATTTCCAAGACTATTCTCATGTGATAACTCTTTGTTTAATTTGTTTTTAAATTAAAAAAAAATCCAATTGTATTTTGAGCAGAGTGCACCAACCGGATTGCTTGTTATCAGCCACTGTCAATCGTTGTCGTAGGCTGTGAAGAAAAACGTCAACATTTTCTAGTTGGACTAGGCAAAAAAAAAAAAACAACAGAAAATGCTGTTATGAGATGTTATTAAAATTTAAAAAAAAAAAAAACAACAAACTCGTCATTTAGTAACCAGAAACCAGTAACAGCTTGAAGTACATGCAGGTACGTCCATGTGGCTACCGTTCAACTACTGCCAATAGTTTAATGAACTTTTTGGCCAAACGGAGAAGGTAGAGCGGAGGGAGAGGAAAAAAAACAACACCAGCGCTGCCAATGCATATCACAACCTGATGATGCAGATGCTGCCGCTACCGCTGCCGATTTAAACGAACTGTCCAACCCAAAAAGTTGAAGCTGCAGCGATTTATCTGTACAGCAACCGGCATTTATTAGTATTTGCTTGGACGAGGCTGAGCCAACGAAAGAGAGGACGATTTATTGGGCCAACTACCTGGCCGGACTGATAGTGAACACGTCTTCCACAGTGCACAGTTAGCAGGCGGTAAGTTTGAATGGGATTTGCCATATTTATAATCAAATGGCATCGAATGCCATGCCAGTAAGGGGCAGTTGAACGTATACGGTACGCTTGGCATTTTTTGCACCTCATCAAGACGTGCGATGTTGTTAACATTGTTGTTTTTAGTTTTTTAGTTTTCCTAAGCTATTTGGCTGATTAATATTATTAAGTATTTAAGGTAATAACAACTAATAAGCTGTGAAACGTTTCCGCGCCGTTTTGGACCAGTTGTACACACGTTGGCAGCTCATTCATACGCTTCTAGCATTTAATGGCCTAATGTTGTTTGGCCATCATCTCTATAACACCCGAGTGATTTTCAAAGCTTGCTGTCTGTTTGTTTGCCAGTTTTTCTCTGCTGCCATCTAATGAGCTTTACTTTATTTTACTTTAAGCGAGTCAGAGATAAGGATCATATGTTTGCTCCACTTGGCAACTGATTGGCATCGCCATTTGTTGGGGAGTTACCAAATGATTTATCAAAGGATATCGCTGTGCAAGACAAGCCATAGACACTCAGAAAAGTGTAACACAGTTTGAAATCTTGGCTGATTGCAATCAGCGATAAGCGATCACATGACAGATCATAACCACACCACCATGGACAGAACGAACCAAAACTTGGCTTCTAATGAGCGAAATGTACAAGAGACGTGATTAGATTTGATGAATATGGCAGAGCGCAAAACCACAAGGAAGCGTTGCTGACAAATAACTTAAAGCTGCCATTTCCCACACTACTTTATCGGCGAAAAAATAGCCATTGATACCGTTACATGGTATGGCAATTAAGGCAAACAAGAAGAAGATGCAACCGATAATGTAAAAAATGTGACAAAAGTTAAAGCAAAAATGAATTTCAATAGACTGGTATTACTGTGGATTTTCGCATAACAGTTTTTTAAAGAAAATTTTGTTGAAATTTGATTTATTACGAAAGCAGAAAATGTCATTGCAATTTAGTTGGATTTTTTCTGAGAAATATTTTGAATATTTTGTAAAAAGAAATCGGATGAGAATTGCGCCCTCTAGAGGCTCAAGAAGTCAAGATCCCAGATCGGTTTATATGACAGCTATATCAAGTTATGTACCGATTTGCGCCATACTTAGCACAGTTATTGAAAGTCATAACAAAACACCTCATGCAAAATTTCAGCAAAATCGGATGAGAATTGCGCGCTCTATTAGCTCCAGAAGTCACGATCCAAGACCGGTTTATATGACAGCTATACCAGATTATGAACTGATTTGAATCATACCCAGCACAGATGTTGAAAGTTAAATCGAAACACGTTATATAAAATTTCAGCCAAATCGGATAACCCTCTAGTCGCTCAAGAAGTCAAGACCCCAGGTAGGTTTATATGACAGCTATATCAGGTTATGGACTGATTTCAACCATACTTAGAACAGTTGGAAGTCATAACAAAACACCTCATGCAAAATTTCAGTCAAATCGAATAAAAATTGAGCCCTCTACGAGCTCAAGAAGTCAAGATCCCAGATCGGTTTATATGGCAGCTATATCAAAACACGGATCGATTTGGCCCATACTAAGCAAAGTTGTTGGAAGTGATACGAAAACACCTCGTGCAAAACTTCAGTCAAATCGGACGAGAATTGCGCCCTATAGAGGCTAAAGAAGTCAAGACCCAAGATCGGTTTTTATGGCAGCTATATCAAAACATAGGCCGATTTCGCCCATTTACAATCCCAACCGACCTACACTAAAAAAGAGTATTTGTGCAAAATTTCAAGCGGCTAGCTTCACGCCTTTGAAAGTTAGAGTGCTTTCGACAGACAGACGGACGGACAGACAGACGGATGGACAGACGGACGGACATGGCTAGATCGACTTAAAATGACATGACGATCAAGAATATATATACTTTATGGGATCTTAGACGCATAGTTCGAGGTGTAACAAACAGAATGACGAAATTAGTATACCCCCATCCTATGATGAAGGGTATAAAAAATTGCAATAAAATTTTTAATACAAAAAAATATTTCGAAGTTAGGTTGGGTTTAAGTGGCAGTCTGCCATCAGACTCACTTAGACGTTTTCGTCCAAAGAGAGCGCATTTTTGTTAACGTGTTTGGTAAATATGCCCGATTTAGGGGTGTTTTGGGGAGTGGGGTGGTCCCCCAAACACTTAGCCCTGAAAATATATCAGCATCGTGCTCTACTCACAAATATCATTTATTTGAACCCCATATTGCCATTGGATATCAAATTCGTTGTCGGATCTCAAATACCTTTAATTTAAACCCTTATAGCAATAGTCAGCAAATGTGTCCGGTTGAGGGTATGGGCCCTTAAAACTATCAATATCGAGATCCACTCCCTTTAAGACCTAAAATTGTCATGGTGAGCAAATACGTCCTATTTGGGCTTTGTTATAGGGGTGGGATGTCCCCTAGGCAGTTGGTCCCGACGGTTGTTATCAGATTCATGGTCTACTCCCAAATACATTTAATTTGAGTCCAACATTTCCATAGTCAGCAAACATGACCGGTTTAGAGGGTGTTTTGAGGGATGGGGCGGCCTTTCAGTTACTTGGACCTGAAAATATATTGGGTTGCCCAAAAAGTTATTGCGGATTTTTCATATAGTCGGCGTTGACAAATTTTTTCACAGCTTGTGACTCTGTAATTGCATTCTTTCTTCTGTCAGCTATCAGCTGTTACTCTTAGCTTGCTTTAGAAAAAAAGTGTAAAAAAAGGATATTTAATTAAAGTTCATTCTAAGCTTTATTAAAAATGCATTTACAAAATCCGCAATTACTTTTTGGGCAACCCAATATATTAGCTTTCTATTATTGTATTCATCGACTTTAATTTCCCCTAAAGTCTAAAAAATGCTTATCGCTAAAAAATGCCTAAATGTGTCATTTTAGCTTATCCTCTTTATGCCCTCTTAAAGCCAAGGTCAAACTCATTGACACCTTAAAACAAGTTCATCAGATTTACAGGACATTCACTGAGTATTAGCCCACAATCAGATGGACAAACGAGTTTGCAATAGTTCCCACACTTATGACTATTCCGGGAATTAAACACTCACACACACACGCACACACACACATACACATGGAAGAACATATGCTCTACTAAAACCGAAACACCACTTCACATAAACATAGAATGACATCATATCAACAAACAAAACCCCATAAAAACTACAAAAGCAAGAGAGTCGCACTAGCTGAGAGTTAAGGCAAAAAGAGCAAAGCAAACAGGATAACGAATGTTCAAATCGTACAGCAGCGTATAATCACAACGATGAATGCTAAACAAGTTTGATAAAAGGTTAACAACAACATCAAAACAACTGTAGAGCACAAAAAAAAATACACAAAATCAGGAGAAACATAAAGGCATAGCCAGACGACAGAAATGCTGCCCCTCCTGGAACATATTAGAGGACCATGGATTCAGTTGCTCCAATAGGCAGAGTTGATAAATCGGCAAACATCATTATGCATGCAGGAGCGGCAGAGGCAAAGTCGACGGCGGCATTATTACCTCTAGTGTATGTCTGGTTGCCTGGCAGCAGCACGTGGTTGTCGAACTTGTTTGACTCCTTCACAAATGTCAAACAATACAAAAGTACTTCCCAACCAGATGAATGACTACCTTCCTACCTTGCTATCTGCCATACAATGTGGTAGGTAGGTAAGCAACTACTGAAAGGCAAACCTAAACAGCAGTAGCAGCCACAAAGGCTACGGCCGTAGTGTTAGCAAAACAAAAAATCATAAAGCTGTAAGTGGCAAATGTTAATTGTAAGCTGGGTTAGTCATTTACTTGTCCTGCTTGTTGATGGCATTACCTATGCCTTTCCATCGTCATTGTCCATCCATAAGGCAGAGACAATAAAACCATGAAATCATCGGTCACCAAATAAGCGAAACCAAGTGAATGTCGCTTTGCCAGACAAGTGGTTGGCTGATATCGCACAACTTTTTAGGAAATCATTTAAAGAAACCAAATGTTATACGCCTCCACCATAGGATGAAATTTAGATCTGAGACTCGAAATTTTGATCTGAGACTCTATAAAGTATTTATATTCTTGATCGTCTCGAGTCGATCAAGCCATGTCCGTCCATCTGTCTGTCTTTCCGTCTGTGCAAATCCCGATTGCAGTCGAACAGGGTGGAGCTAGCTTCTTCAAGTTTTGTCCATAAACTTCTTATTGATGCAGGTCGTTGGAAATTGCAAATGGGCCATATCGGTTCAGATTTGGATATAGCCTTCATATAAACCGTTTCATGGATATGGCTTATTTAGCCCCTAGAGGGCGCAACTCTTACCCGATGGGGCTGACATTTCGCATAACGACTTCAACTACGACTTCCACCATACCTGCCAAACATGGTCTGAATCGATGTATAACCTGATGTAGCCCCTATATGAACCGATCTCTTGCGTGTACTTTTTGAGGCCTATGGCATCTACTATGGTCTATGAAACATCCGTCCGTATGTCCGTCTGTCTGTTCGTCTATCTGTTGAAATCACGCTACAGTCACGCTAAAAATAGAGATATTGAGCTGAACTTTTGCAGTGAGTTGCGTTAGACCACGCAACATCTTTCTTCAATTTGGGCCAAATCGGTCCAGAATTAAGGTTCAGGTCCAGGTTAAGTTCGAAGGGCTATATCGGACTATATATTGATATAACCCCCGTGTAGACCGATCCGCCGATTTAGGGTCTTAGGCCAATAAAAGCCACATTTACCATTCGATTTTGCTGAAATTTGGGACAGTGAGTTGTGTTAGACCACGCAACATCTTTCTACAATTTGGCCCAGATCGGTTCAGATTCGTATATAGCTGCCATACAGACCGATCCGCCATAAAATGTGCATTTATTGTCCGATTTTGCCCAAAATTTGGGACAGTGAGTTTTGTTCTGCCCTTCGACATCCCTCTTTAATTTGGGTTAGATCGGTCCAGATTGAGATATCGTTGCCATATAGACCGATCTCTCGATTTAAGGTCTTGGGCCCATAAAAGGCGCATTTATTGTCCTATGTCGCCGAAATTTTGGACAGTGAGTTGCGCTGGGCCCTTCAACATTTTCCTGCAATTTGGTTCGGATCGGTTCAGATTTGGATATAGCTGCCATATAGACCGATCTCTCGATTTAAGGTTTTGTGGCCATGAAAGGCGCATTTAATGTCCGAGTTCGCTGAAATTTGGGATAGTGAGTTGTGTTGGGCCCTTCGACATTTTGCTGCAACTTAGCCCAAATCGCTCCAGATTTGGATATAGCTGCCGTAAAGACCGATATCTCGATTTCAAGTCTTGGCCCCATAAAAGTCGCATTTATAATCCGATTTCACTGAAATTTTACACAGTGTCTTATATTAGGCTTTTCGACATCCGTTTTGTATATGATTCAGATCGGTCCGAATCGGAATATATTTCGATATAGCTGCTATGGGATGGTAGAAAAGTGGTTTACGTATATACCCGAGGTGGTGGGCCTTTTGACTTCTTAACCCTTGTATGTCCATAAAGAGATACATAGCAAAGAACTTGACAAATGCGATCTATGGTGGAGGGTGTAGAAGATTCGGTCTGGCCAAACTTGCAATATTATATTCCACAATCAACTCTCATGCATTTTGTTTTTATTCTTCATAAGATGCCCCGTAATTCCTTTTTAACTTTTTTTGTTAGTTTTGTTTTTTATTTTTTGTGGTCTTGTTTTTTTTATTTTTTGTGGTCTTCAAATATGCAGAGCAATATACCTGAAATCCCTTGGATTTCTTTTCAAGTTTTATGGCCCAATTCCACCATCATCTACAACACACCACATTGTGGTAAATTTGAACTAATAAAACCAACCCCCAGCTTGAAGGTGCACTTAATGTCACAAAGCAAATCACGATGTACTTCAAAAACTTTTTAAATACCCGTTTAACAATCAAAACAAAATGTGTCTGAACTTCTATCAAGGCAGGCAGGCAACCACTTGAGTTTTAATGCCGCAGCAAATGGCAGCAGATCCACATGCTCATAAAAAAAGTCTAAGCAATAACCAAAACATACAGAATGCTCAGATGCCGGGAGAGAAACAACAGATAAACGTGTTTTGCAGGAGCCTCATCATTATGACGTTCTGCTACCAGCCAGCCAGACTCAACCACTATGAGGATGATCATCAACGCTGTCATCATCATCATCATCATTTAAGAGGGAGTAAAGCGCCAGGAACCGGTAGAGAATCCTTGACCTAATGTGTTATTATTAGTTGTACTGGTACTCGGTGACTGGTCTGTTATTGCGGCGATTGTGACTGTGACGGCTTGTGCTTGTTGTTGTTGCTGCTGCTCCAGCTGGATTGCATACCGGGATCAGAT